>NW_020837949.1:39087691-39102115 GCF_003676395.1 Aethalodelphis obliquidens
ACAGGATAAATCCAAGGAGAAATACGCCAAGACACATATTAATCAAACTGTCAAAAATTAAATACAAAGAAAGCATTTTAAAAGCAGCAAGGGAAAAACAACAAATAACACACAAGGGAATCCCCATAAGGTTAACAGCTGATCTCTCAGCAGAAACCCTACAAGCCAGAAGGGAGTGGCAGGACATACTGAAAGTGATGAAGGAGAAAAACCTGCAACCAAGATTACTCTACCCAGCAAGGATCTCATTCAGATTTGATGGAGAAATTAAAACCTTTACAGACAAGCAAAAGCTGAGAGAGTTCAGCACCACCAAACCAGCTTTATAACAAATGCTAAAGGAACTTCTCTAGGCAAGAAACACAAGAGAAGGAAAAGACCTATAATAACGAACCCAAAACAATTTAGAAAACGGGAATAGGAACATACATATCGATAATTACCTTAAATGTAAATGGACTAAATGCTCCCACCAAAAGACACAGATTAGCTGAATGGATACAAAAACAACACCCTTATATATGCTGTCTACAAGAGACCCACTTCAGACCTCGAGACACATACAGACTGAAAGTAAGGGGATGGAAAAAGATATTCAATGCAAATGGAAACCAAAAGAAAGCTGGAGTAGCAATTCTCAGATCAGACAAAATAGACTTTAAAATAAGGACTATTAAAGGACACTACATAATGATCAAGGGATCGATCCAAGAAGAAGATATAACAATTGTAAATATTTATGCACCCAACATAGGAGCACCTCAATACATAAGGCAAATACTAACAGCCATAAAACGGGAAATCGACAGTAACACATTCATAGTAGGGGACTTTAACACCCCACTTTCACCCCTGGACAGATCATCCAAAATGAAACTAAATAAGGAAACACAAGCTGTAAATGATACATTAAACAAGATGGACTTAATTGATATTTATAGGACACTCCATCCAAAAACAACAGAATACACATTTTTCTCAAGTGCTCATGGAACATTCTCCAGGATAGATCATATCTTGGGTCACAAATCAAGCCTTGGTAAATTTAAGAAAATTGAAATTGTGTCAAGTATCTTTTCCGACCACAATGCCATGAGACTAGATATCAATTACAGGAAAAGATATGTAAAAAAATATAAACATGTGGAGGCTAAACAATACCCTACTTAATAATGAAGTGATCACTGAAGAAATCAAAGAGGAAATCAAAAAATACCTACAAACAAATGACAATGGAGACACAACGACCCAAAATCTATGGGATGCAGCAAAAGCAGTTCTAAGGGGGAAGTTTATAGCAATACAAGCCCACCTTAAGAAGCAGGAAACATCTCGAATAAACAACCTAACCTTGCACCTCAAGCAATTAGAGAAAGAAGAACAAAAAAGCCCCAAAGCTAGCAGAAGGAAAGAAGTCATAAAAATCAGATCAGAAATAAATGAAAAAGAAATGAAGGAAATGATAGCAAAGATCAATAAAACTAAAAGCTGGTTCTTTGAGAAGATAAACAAAATAGATAAACCACTAGCCAGACTCATCAAGAAAAAAAGGGAGAAGACTCAAATCAATAGAATTAGAAATGAAAAAGGAGAGGTAACAACTGACACTGCAGAACTACAAAAGATCATGAGAGATTACTACAAGAAACTCTATGCCAATAAAATGGACAACCTGGAAGAAATGGACAAATTCTTAGAAATGCACAACCTGCCAAGACTGAATCAGGAAATAAAATAGAAAATATGAACAGACCAATCACAGCACTGGCATTGAAACTGTGATTAAAAATCTTCCAACAAACAAAAGCCCAGACCAGATGGCTTCACAGGCGAATTCTATCAAACATTTAGAGAAGAGCTAACACCTATCCTTCTCAAACTCTTCCAAAATATAGCAGAGGGAGGAACACTCCCAAATTCATTCTACGAGGCCACCATCACCTTGATACCAAAACCAGACAAGGATGTCACAAAGAAAGAAAACTACAGGCCAATATCACTGATGAACATAGATGCAAAAATCCTCAACAAAATACTAGCAAACAGAATCCAACAGCACATTAAAAGGATCATACACCATGATCAAGTGGGGTTTATTCCAGGAATGCAAGGATTCTTCAATATACACAAATCTATCAATGTGATAAACCATATTAACAAACTGAAGGAGAAAAACCATATGATCATCTCAATAGATGCAGAGAAAGCTTTTGACAAAATTCAACACCCATTTATGATAAAAACCCTGCAGAAAGGCATAGAGGGAACTTTCTTCAACATAATAAAGGCCATATATGACAAGCCCACAGCCAACATCATCCTCAATGGTGAAAAACTGAAAGCATTTCCACTAAGATCAGGAAAAAGACAAGGTTGCCCACTCTCACCACTCTTATTCAACATAGTTTTGGAAGTTTTAGCCACAGCAATCAGAGAAGAAAAGAAATAAAAGTAATCCAAATTGGAAAAGAAGAAGTAAAGCTGTCACTCTTTGCAGATGGCATGATACTATACATAGAGAATCCTAAAGATGCTACCAGAAAACTACTAGAGCTAATCAATGAATCTGGTAAAGTAGCAGGATACAAAATTAATGCACAGAAATCTCTGGCATTCCTATATACTAATGATGAAAAATCTGAAAGTGAAATCAAGAAAACACTCCCATTTACCATTGCAACAAAAAGAATAAAATATCTAGGAATAAACCTACCTAAGGAGACAAAAGACCTGTATGCAGAAAATTATAAGACACTGATGAAAGAAATTAAAGATGATACAAATAGATGGAGTGATATACCATGTTCTTGGATTGGGAGAATCAACATTGTGAAAATGACTCTACTACCCAAAGCAATCTATAAATTCAATGCAATCCATATCAAACTACCACTGGCATTTTTCACAGAACTAGAACAAAAAAGTTCGCAATTTGTATGGAAACACAAAAGACCCCGAATAGCCAAAGCAATCTTGAGAAAGAAAAAAGGAGCTGGAGGAATCAGGCTCCCTGACTTCAGACTATACTACAAAGCTACAGTAATCAAGACAGTACGGTAGTGGCACAAAAACAGAAAGCTCAATGGAATAGGATAGAAAGCCCAGAGATAAACCCATGCACATATGGACACCTTATCTTTGATAAAGGTGGCAGGAATGTACGGTGGAGAAAGGACAGCCTCTTCAATAAGTGGTGCTGGGAAAAGTGGACAGATACATGTAAAAGTATGAGATTAGATCACTCCCTAACACCATACACAGAAATAAGCTCAAAATGGATTAAAGACCTAAATGTAAGGCCAGAAACTATCAAACTTTAGAGGAAAACATAGGCAGAACACTCTATGATATAAATCACAGCAAGATCCTTTCTGACCCACCTTCTAGAGAAATGGAAATAAAAACAAAAATAAACAAATGGGACCTAATGAAACTTCAAAGCTTTTGCACAGCAAAGGAAACCATAAACAAGACCAAAAGACAACCCTCAGAATGGGAGGAAATATTTGCAAGTGAAGCAACTGACAAAGGATTAATCTCCAAAATTTAGAAGCAGCTCATGCAGCTCAATAACAAAAACACAAACAGCCCAATCCAAAAATGGGCAGAAGACCTAAATAGACATTTCTCCAAAGAAGATATACAGACTGCCAACAAAGACATGAAAGAATGCTCAACATCATTAATCATTAGAGAAATGCAAATCAAAACTATAATGAGATATCATCTCATACCAGTCAGAATGGCTATCATCTAAAAATCTAGAAACAATAAATGCTGGAGAGGGTGTGGAGAAAAGGGAACACTCTTGCACTGCTGGTGGGAATGTGAATTGGTTCAGCCACTATGGAGAACAGTATGGAGGTTCCTTAAAAAACTACAAATAGAACTACCATATGACCCAGCAATCCCACTACTGGGCATATACCCTGAGAAAACCATAATTCAAAAAGAGTCATGTACCAAAATGTTCATTGCAGCTCTATTTACAATAGCCCGAAGATGGAAACAACCTAAGTGCCCATCATCGGATGAATGGATAAAGAAGATGTGGCACATATATACAATGGAATATTGCTCAGCCATAAAAAGAAACGAAATTGAGCTATTTGTAATGAGGTGGATAGACCTAGAGTCTGTCATACAGAGTGAAGTAAGTCAGAAAGAAAAAGACAAATACCGTATGCTAACACATATATATGGAATTTAAGAAGAAAAAAAAGTGTCATGAAGAACCTAGGGGTAAGACAGGAATAAAGACACAGACCTACTGGAGAACGGACTTGAGGATATGGGGAGGGGGAAGGGTGAGCTGTGACAGGGCGAGAGAGAGTCATGGACTTATACACACTAACAAACGTAAGGTAGATAGCTAGTGGGAAGCAGCCGCATGGCACAGGGATATCGGCTCGGTGCTTTGTGACCGCCTGGAGGGGTGGGATAGGGAGGGTGGGCGGGAGGGAGACGCAAGAGGGAAGAGATATGGGAACATATGTATATGTATAACTGATTCACTTTGTTATAAAGCAGAAACTAACACACCGTTGTAAAGCAATTATACCCGAATAAAGATGTTAAAAAAAAATATCAAATGGCAATTGATAAGGACTCTGCAGAAAATTTCAGCTAGTTAATGCGAAAGGATAATTTAAAGGGGAGGTAGCGAGTCAGGGACTATCTCTCTAAATGAATCACAAGAATAATTAACCATATGAAAATCAACATAAAAAATTCCTAATAGATGAACAGTTGGCGCAAAAACCCTAAGGTGAGATCTAACTTTGAGAATCAGAAATAGCAGCTATGTTGCTAAAGCAGGTAAGAGAAGAAAAGGCATGCATGGCACCAGGGAGGTAGGCAAAGGTTATTATCACATAAAACTTGATCTATCAAGAAAAATAATTTGCCTTTTACTCTAAGTAACCCATTGGAAACCCATTGGAAATTAATGGATCACCACTGTTCTTACGAGAAAGGGAAAATTCCTTAAAAATATTTGATATTACATGCCTGTTAGAATGCATTGTATTATTCCATCCTTCCGTCTCCTTTTGCATCATACTCTTCCTTGCTGTCGGTTCTACAGCATAGCTGGCTCTCTTTCAGTCCATTCAATTTCCGTGATTCCTCAGACCAAAAGGCATTTGACCATGCTGCTTCTTTCACCTGAGATAACTGAAGTTATAAATAAATGAGTGGATTATTTTTAGACATTGTAAGAAACCAACTCATACCCAGACTTCTGAAATAATAAAACAACTGGAAAGGGGGAAAACAGGAGACTTCCTCCCAACCTCACTTCTTGCTTCAACATTAAAGTCAGTGCCTGTTCCACCAGAACCACTTTCCATCTCCCAGTCTCAATATTTATTATGTATTTGTAGATCCGACATTTCTCTGTAAAGCAACACAGTCTGAAACAGAAGGGAATCTGTGATGGTACATTTTATTCTGAGTTAAATCATGTAAAGTAAAAACAAGATGAGCATACAGAGCTGTACACTCCAGAGAGAACTGTGTTTACATGCAAAAGAAGACATACAGATTGCTTTAAATTATGACAGGAACCAGGAATGAAAAATACATAATTCTCACCTCAGGCAAACAGAGCTGCATTCTATAAATGCCTAATATAAAGTAGGGCCTATGTAAGAGTTATCTAAATAATTTAACTTAAAAGTAAAGTAAAGATACATGGAAGTACAGAACATAGACATCCTGTCAGCAGCTTCTTGGTCAGAACAGATCTCTACTGCTTCAAGGCTATACAGACTTGGGAGGTGATGGTGTGTGTAGGGCTGGGCGGCCTATAAAATATTCCACAACAAAGCATGGAGCCATTTTCTTAAAATAAGCAGAAGTAAACCTATAAAAATATTTATGACAGGAAACAATATGATGTGTAAAACTATATTAATTTTGAGTTTTCAGAATATTTTAAAAATTCATGAAATAAAATATTAAAAATGAAATTTAAAAGAGTATTATGATATATATGCAACAATGCTAAGAAATTAAAGATAAAACAGAAAAAATATTTTCATGAGTTAAGAAAGAACAGAATGAACCAACACAAAGTCAGAACAGCAATTTGGGAAACAGACTGAAAATATCTTTAAAATATGATAACTATGAAAGACATAATGGATATCAAAAGCTGATAACATATAGAAAATATACAGAGAATATAGTTTCACATCATGGGTAAACTACATTTCTGAAAAATAAGTTTGAATAAATAAAATAGAAAAATAAAGAAAAAAAACAAAAGAAATATTCAAAAATATTCCCACTGTGTGTGTGTCTGTGTTTAACTAACCTACTGACTGTAAGAATTCACTATATTCTAGCCTCAAATAATGCAAAAATAACATGAGTTTGACATATTCTGGAAAAGTTTTACATTTTGATAATAAAGAAAATAAGATCATAAATTCTCATGCATAAAAGCATAACCAGTTTTAGGGAATGTAAAGTAATTCTGGTTTATTACATTTTCATAACCTACCATCAATGTGTAAAGACAGTCTAAAGAGATTTTTTAATATGCAAAATAACACAAAATTTAAAAATGATCTTTGTTACCTGGTCCCAAAAATTCCCTAACTGAAAACATTAACTCTAAAACAGAGAAGTCTGGATTTATAGAATGGCATAAGCCTGATTCTATCTCATATCATCATCATCTGTGATGGCTATTCATTATATTTAAAATTAAGTTTAGATCACTCATTCATTCAGTATATTTTTTGAGCACCAATTAGGCCAAGGACTATGCTAGGCAGCAGAATGATGACAAAAATAATGAGCAACATGGTAACAAAAGTGCAGAAGGAAAAGACCAATATTGAATCTTACAGGATGATTACATAAAGTTAATGATACAAGTCTAGAAACACAGATCTTACTGCAAAGAAGGAAACTGTGGAGCAAGAGAATATTAAGCTAAATTTATCTTAGATTAAGAGGAGTCATAAGTAATGAAATTGTTCTTGAATATGGAAATTTTGAAAATCATAAATTTAATCATGTGTATTATTTAAAGCTATAGTATAAACTCAATCATTTAAGACAAGAGCAAAAAAACCAAAGATATACCTATATAATAAATACTATAATTAATCAAAATAATTTTAAATATGAAAAATAATACATAAAAGACACACTAGATATTAACATACATTAAAAAAATTACCCATTAAGAGAAAACATGTATTTTATTTGCAGAAAAAGCAATAAACTGTAAGAATATATTTTTTTTTGAGAAATAACTAAAGCACAAAATTAAATAAAAATGTAAAAATGGAATGATATGTGAAATAATTTTGAATATGGAGAATTTTAAGAGTTTTTGTATATGATGCCTATGAGAATGGGTATAGGTAAATAATATCCCTAAACAGCTATCCTTGTTGGTACTATAGGTGATTTTACAATTTGTAATTTCTATATTTCCATTTTTTTCTTAAAAAGTATATACTTTAAGATTAGTTTAGGAGTTGAAATTTTTATGAAAAAGCAAACAAATATCTCTGGCTTATTTATTATTTTGTTTGAGCAGAATATTTCTCATCTGTCTTGCTTAATTAACTAGTCAAGTCAGTACTTTGTTATTTTAGCAAAGATGAATAAATTTAGGAATTAATGGCTATGCACAGGGAATATTCTTAGATATCATGACCTTGATTTTAATGTGTCTCTAGAAATGCTGGATATTAAATGAGCTGGAAATTGTTTATTTTTCATCATTTGAAGAAATATTTATTCTTACCTGATATACTTGCCCCCAAAGCTCTTGAGATTTTTTGTTCTACTTTCCTAGCAAATGACAACTTTGAAGTGTCTATTTCATTTGAAAAGTAGTGCATACATTTCAAATGTTTAAATACGACAGGAATAAACATCATTATGATTCCATTATGATTCCATTTATGATTCATAAATGATAAAATGGTTATTTTAATCATTTTTTTATGAGGCCACTTTAACCAGTCATCAGCTCCCCCATTATCCTCTAATTCCTGCGTTCAGACAGCAGAATTTTCCATTTTTGCAAAGCGTTCTCTTGCCCCATGGCATTTCTGATAATTCATCACCAAGAACTAATTACTTAAAAATCCTTTATACATTTTCCATTTGCTAAGTTCCACCTTAAAGTCTGCATTACCAGAGATTTATTTTTGCTTCTCTTCCCCTCTCTGCACAAAGCCTCCCTGGCCCCTCTCCCCTCCATTTATTCCTGAGATCTTTTAATTCCTCTTCTCCATTTAATGTTGAGAGGTTAAGTTTAGCCCCCGTTTTTCTCCACAGACATGCATGTCCCAACTCATGCCAGAGCTCAGCAAAGCAAAAAGGGTTTCTAATGAACAGGACTCTCCTGAATTTTATGGCATTTTATTAAGCATGAATTTTGATTCCTCTCCCGAAACACAAGTATTTCTTCCTAAAATACAACATACTCCCCTGAAAGGGAGTTCAGTGAATTAAGATTTCTCTGTCCTCTTCCGCCACTATAATAGAGCCCAGTAATGCTTAAAATGTGGTTCCTGGCCTAGTGTCAGCGTCACCTGTGACCATGATAAAAATTCAGATTCTTGGGCCCTAATCCAAACCTACTGAATCAGAAATTCTAGGAGTTTCCCCATTGATTCTGATGCCTGCAAAAGTTAACAAGCAATGAAAATAATCTGCAGCCACACAGAAAAATCGTAACAGGTATGGACTCAAAATATACTTCTGTGTGACTGGGTCATATTAAGAATGGCAGCACAGGGTTGGGAACGGAGGTGGAGAGGTGGGGAGGCACCGGTACATTCAAAGTTGAGTTCTGGTCACGCTGCCCTGAGCTTGCCTCATCCCCTGCTTCACTCTTTAATAGCCCTCTTGAGCCTGTTTGTCCTACTCCACTTTCTTCTTCCTCCATCACACAGTTCACTTTAACTCATTGCTGGATGCCTACATACCTGACCTGGATTCAAATCTACCTGAAACTTTTTCTGTGCTTTCCACAGGCAGGGCTCACCCTACTCCCAGGTGAGACTGACCAACTGCTCCAGTTCTCTCCCAGGTGAGAGTGACCAACTGCTCCAGTTCTCTATGTATCATTTTCCTAGTTTCCCACTTCTATAGCCTTAAACCACCTGGTAACAATTTTTATGGTGTTTCACTGAATGCCTGAGGTCATCAGCAATTCTCTCCACCCTGTCTGGATTGGAACGCCAACATCTTCTGGCACTGAATAACCTGCTGCATCTCTGAGCTATTTCTAGCCCTACAGCAGCCAGTCTTTGTCAGATCTTGCTGAGTTTTTTGCTCTGTGCATGCACAGGCCAGCCTTTGGCCAAATGCCTGAAGGTAAACCCCTGCCCCCCGCACCAGACCTCTTATGCCTTCCTCTGCTCAGCAGCCTTTCCTCGTGTACTCTGCTCCACAGTCACCTCGGAAGCTTCAAACTTTGATCTGTACCACCTCAGCTTAGCAACGCTGTTCTCTTCTTAGGCTCTACCTCCACACTGTCCTGTCAGAGTTCCCCCAGGGAGAAAGGCAACACAAACATGAGGCTTAAACTGTATGTCTCACTTCTCTTGAGGATTCATCATCCTTTGCTGTCTGTTGTCAAATGCCCAGTATGGGAACATAGTCAAGTGCCAGTTAATCCATCAAGGCTGAAAGACAAGTTCTGAGTCTTGTTTTGAATTTTATTTTTTTTTCAAGCTGTAATCTTTCATGTCTGTCTTTCATTTTGACTATATTTAGCAATCCATAACTTTCTAATTTGCTAATTGTAAACGTTTTGGAATTTTTTTGTAGACTAGACTCCCTAAGAAGAAGAGCCTGAGCTAGAAACTTGGTGAAAGTGATGTACGGAGGGGAGGGCTCTCAGGAGAAGGGGCGAGAGGGAAGCAGGATGCGGAAGGAGAGCAAGTCAGGAAAGGTGTGGTTTTGCCCAGAGCACTGCCTTTCGCCTGACCCCACAGGAAGCTCTGGAACACGAACTAAAGCAGAGTCATCCTCCACCGTGAGGCAAGCGGGCCAGTTTTATGTACCCTCATTTCAATCAGTTGTTGACTGATGGCTGTCCTGGGCAGTGCTGGTGGGTGCTTTTGGGGTGGGAATGTATAACTTCCCGGATAGGTTTGCTCCTATTTAGCTGAGGGAAATCCTCTGATACAGGGGTTAACTTTGGGCCTTTGGCAGTGAACATTCGTCCTGCTGGTGAAGAGAACGTGAGAAGACAAAGAAAAAAAGAAAGAAGAGGAGAGAAGAGGAAAGGAAAGGAAAGAAAAAGAGAAGGGAAGGGAAGGGAAGAGAAGGAAAAAAAGAAAAGAAAGAAAAAAAGCATCCACTAAATTCTTGTAAACCAAATAAATAATTTGGGGGATATAGTGAGTATAAATAGCATTAGCTACTTTTGTTTTGTTTTTTTGCGTTCTGCGGGCCTCTCACTGTTGTGGCCTCTCCCATTGCGGAGCACAGGCTCCGGACGCGCAGGCTCAGCGGCCATGGCTCACGGGCCCAGCCACTCCGCGGCATGTGGGATCTTCCCGGACCAGGGCACGAACCTGTGTCCCCTGCATCGGCAGGCGGACTCTCAACCACTACGCCACCAGGGAAGCCCAGCATTAGCTACTTTTTAAAATAAACCTTTTCAGGGCTTCCCTGGTGGCACAGTGGTTAAGAATCCGCCTGCCAATGCAGGGGACACGGGTCCGAGCCCTGGTCCTGGAAGATCCCACATGCTGTGGAGCAACTAAGCCCGTGTGCCACAGCTACTGAGCCTGTGCTCTAGAGTCCGCAAGCCACAGCTGCTGAGCCCGCACGCCACAACTACTGAAGCCCATGCAGCTAGAGCCCGTGCTCTGCAACAAGAGAAGCCACTGCAATGAAAAGCCCACGTACCACAGTGAAGACCCAACGCAGCCAAAAATAAATAAATAAATTTATATTAAAAAAACCCCAAATACTTTATTTGAATGTCTAAAATAATATTTAATGTCAGTTTTATTAAATATTAGAGAAAGTTTTATATTTCTACTTAAACTGAAAAAGTTTTGCTTTTAATAATATCCAATTCTGAGGTGAAAATCTCTCAGAAAAAAACTAACATTGATTCCTTAAAATTAGGAATTCAGATTTTTACGAAAACAGACAAATCAATGTTTTTTTATATGAAAACATGTATTCCCTTTGTAAAAAAAAAAGACATGATCTCCAGAGAATTCCTAAAGTCATTGTTTGTCTTTCTACAAGCGGTATATAAATTCCTTCCTGTTGGGTTTGCCATTATGATTAGCATCATTGTTGGCGATATTTGCCGTCATCTGCTTACTTTTTTCTCATGTATTTGGAATGCTTATGAGTAAAAGTCTTCTTTTTAAATATAATTTGTTAAAGAACATTTTGAAAAATCCCAAAATCAAATTTTCATACTTAACATAATTATTGAAAATACTTATTCAAAATACGTTTATTCTAGCTGATGTTTACTATTTATTGAGCATTCACCAGGTTGCATGCAATGCCTTTTCTGTATTTTTTCCCCTTTCCCAAAGAAATGGAAGTCATTTAATTCAAGAATTCTTACCAAAGATGTATGAATTTATGCACACTTACGATCTTCTGAGGATGATCTATAACACCTGTTTTCAACTAAATTGAAGGAAATACCCTGTATAATGCATGTTCTGTCAGAAAAGCAATATGGGAAATGAAAGCTAACATTTCATGAGGCTGCTACGTCACTTCATATTGAAAGGTAGGTCAATCAATCAATCTTTGAAAAAATTACTGGTACTCATTTTATGTGAAATACTTCACTACATGTTTAAAGGGAAATATAATATGGAAACCTACTTCCCAAAGTTTTTGCATTATAATTGGTGGCATCCTAGCATGATAGGAGCCAAAAAGAACAAAAAGAAATGCTTCCCCTGTATACCTGTGGTACTTGTCAGACAGTCTTAGGATATAGGTAGAGGGATGCTTCACAGAGGTAAAAAGACATTAATCTATTAAATGATGAGAGAAAAAAGCTGTAAAATAAGTTTCACAAATTAAGTAAATCTTCACACACCTATAACCTTGAAAATATAACTTCAGGAGTTTTCAGAGCAGAATGTTGCAAACCTTCTAAGAGGATTCATAATGTTAGCCCTGTAGCCTGAGACTTACATTAAAAGGCTTCTGTGAACATTAATCCACTTCCCAATGAGTAGTCTTGACAGATTCAAGAATAAAAATCAAGGATTGGTCAATTGTCATTCTCACTCCTTCCCTGGCAATTCATTTGGCATTGTGCAGACCTATCCAGAGAGCTTAGCATGAAACACTGTGAAGAGGTGCTTGAAATTGAAACGTTTGAAATTTCAGAGGACTTAAATGAAGTTGAGTTAGCCTGGCCTCATTTTCCTGGTCAGTAAAGGCTTTTCAGATAGTAAAAACCTACATTTTAGCAGTGTATTCTACATAAATAAAAGAATCTTCACATAAGACATCTATTTTAATTAAAGTTGGAAAATGGAGTGCTTGAAAAACAAAACTATCTCTTTTCTCAGCTTTCTGGTCTGGAGGTACTTTCCTGAATTTAAAATCAGAAATGTTTAAGTGGTAACAGCAACACATTGGCAGACTTCTCCATCCTTCTGAAATACCAGAGTCATTTACATTTGATGTGCTCTAGTATTTTTAGTGCTCAATCCACCTTCTGAGTAGCCGGAGTGTCTTTCTAAGAATTCTGCCAGAAATCAAAAATGTCACCATTTGTAATCTGTATTATGTTTTAGGCAGCTAACAACTGAGAACTTTGTCTTCACCTGATGATTTGGAGTAGACTCTGTCAGGGGGCCAATGACAAGTCAAGAGAATGAACTGGAACTGGAACTAAGAACTAAGAATCTGGGAAAGGAGAAAACAGGGATGGTGCTCAGTCAGAATCCTTTTTAGAGAATATTAGTTAATCCTACTAGCCTAGAAAAGCAAAATCAATGTACAAATCCAAAGGCAAGGAGAGGGTACGAAAAATGCAGATACAGCCGGAGCCCAGATCTCTGAAATAGAAGGGCAGTGAGATGGTTGTGAAGCAAGGCTGACCCAGAAAAGCTACTGCAAGTGTGACTGGAGTGGCCTGCTTACTATTCTTTGCTGTTGAGACATGCAGCAAGTTTCAAAGGGTCAGGCTGCCTCAAAGGTATGAAGTCAGGATATAGAGCTAATAGGCAAGTTGGAAATCTATGAAATTAGATAATGCAGTAAGGGCTTCAACTGTGATATATATATCCTAATGAGAAAAATTCACATTTATTGTAGTGCCTGGTATAGGACTAGGTTCCAGAGCATTTTGTCATTGTTAAAATCCTTGCTTGTCAAACTTTCTTCATTATATATTGACCTCATTTTGTTAGTTAAGAGTTAAGTTTTTAACTTAAAAATAAATAGAATTATTTAGTATGCCCTACACTAAAGCTACTTTCCATGATCTTCCATAATATCCATTATCATAGCAGTCATATCTGCTATGATGTGACTGACCACTTGGATATGGTACCTATATTGCCATCTACTGGAAACTATTTCAAATTACATCGGAAACAACAGACCACAGAGAATGCTGCTGTAAGAGTTCAGTTCTTTATACAGTGACATAATGGTGAAATTTCTGGTAGACAACATGGTAAAAATAAGCACTATGTGATAACTCTGCTTTCAGTTCTTAATGAATACAAACAGCCTGTGTGAATTTCTTCACTCAATGTGCCGGACGTGATTTTGTACAATCAACACCTCATCACCTGATGGTTCTAAATGTTCTGTTTTTGACACACAGGGATGCTTCAAAGTTTTATTAATAAAGTAAAAGACTGGACTTACCTGGTGGCGCAGTGGTTAAGAATCCGCCTGCCAATCCGCCAGCAGGTGCAATCCCTGGTCCAGAAGATCCCACATGCCGTGCAGCAGCTAAGGCCATGTGCCACAACTACTGAGCCTACGCTCTAGAGCCCGTGAGCCACAACTACTGAGCCCGCGTGCTACAACTACGGAAGCCTGTACACCTAGAGCCCATGCTCCACAACAAGAGAAGCCACTGCACTGAGAAGCCCGCGCACCGCAACGAAGAGTAGCTCCCGCTCGCTGCAACTAGAGAAAGCCTGTGCGCCGCAACGAAGACCCAACGCAGCCAAAAAATAAATAATAAATACATTATTTTAAAAAAGTAAAAGGGGCTTCCCTGGTGGCGCAGTGGTTGAGAGTCCGCCTACTGATGCAGGGGACACGGGTTCGTGCCCCGGTCCGGGGAGATCCCACATGCCGCGGAGTGGCTGGGCCCGTGAGCCATGGCCACTGAGCCTGCGCGTCCAGAGCCTGTGCTCCACAACGGGAAAGGCCACAACAGTGAGAGGCCCACGTACCGCAAAAAAAAAAAAAAAA
>NW_020837949.1:39102215-39116791 GCF_003676395.1 Aethalodelphis obliquidens
TAATGTTTATACTCAAAGGAAATAGAAAGGAAATGCCTTTCCTTTGTATAATTTAAGGTAAAAAACAGTATAATTTAGAAGTAAATTCAAAAAGTATAATTTAAGGTAAATAGCATAAATATTTGAAAAACATGTAAAATGTAATATTATGCATAAAAATGTAGACTTTAAAATTCATTTTGTTGTATTTTAATAAATTGGGCCCTGAAAGACATGGTGATTAAAATCACAACTATGTTATGGTAACATTTAGGATGAGAATACCAAGCCTGGGAAAGAATATGATTTAATTTAATCTTAACCACACAGTGACTTTTTACAGGGTTCAATTTTCATTAAATTTTTTAAGTAAGATCTTGAGGATCTGGAAAGTATTTAAGCAAATCAAATTAAATATTTTTTGGTACCAATAATGTATGATATACAATTTTCTACAAAAGAAGTATGATTTCTTGTTATTATAAAAATACGCTGATTCCACATAAAGTGTATCAAAATTTACTCCAGTATTATATTAGACTTTGTTTTATATAATAAAGTACCATCATCAGAAAACTTAATATATTGGAAATTTTGCATTCTTCTTCATGCAAATTGTTAAGAAAGCAAATTGCTCAATATCTACCATCTATCCATAACTGTAAATATTACAGAAGTGATTTGTACTCACAACAATGCTACTTATGTCTCTGTCTTCTGATCTTTGAATTATGCTTCTTAAAATATATTGCATCAGTCTTGAAGAATTATATGATGGCAAAGATCCTTGAAAGTGTATCTGATTCCTTCTGTTGGCTTCAGCTGGAAACGCATGAAAGTCATACTAGATGGGTGAGTCTTATTATTCAACAACTACACAGTAGCAGAAACCACAAATTCCCTTCCAAATAAGTTCATTCTTAAATTCAAAGACCTTTTCTATCAAAACAGTCCTTAATATATGTGACTGGGTTCATGCTGCTGTAGGTTAAATTTATTTCCTCCACGGAAATAGAGAATGACATGACATTGTATATTTAGGATATTATCAGTGAGTTCCCCGGAATGACATCTAGTCACAAGAACCCTTGCTAAAAATCTCTTTCATGTCAAAATTAATGTTCAAATATTAATTAGATAATTATAATTATATGCTAGTCTCAGCTTTCTCTTTTAAGGAATAAATCTGGTTACTTAGTCACATAGATCCCATCTTGCATTACAAGATTGTTGTTTTGAAGCTTAAGGGAAGAGTTTCAGTATCCTGTTTTAGCTTCAACATTCTGAGGAACAAATTATGAGTTCTTCACCTGGATTTCAGTTATTGATTTTCCCTGGTATTTTGGATTCAATTCTTTCTACAGTGAGACAACAAGAGACTCATTTCCCTACGATATTTACCCTTGGCCATACATTGGTTAGTATTACAGAGAAATGCTAAAGAGTATAATATCCAGCCAAAAAGTTCAACTTGGAGAGAAAAAGGCTGGAATTCTGAAGACTCCATTTGCCTTCCCTAAAGTCATGAAGAAAGGCAATGACAGCATCTTATAAATATTTCCCACTGCCATAGAACACTGATCCTGCATAGAAGTTTGGGTTTATAACTGAAATACCTCTATTTTAGGATAGAGCATCAAGCTTAACGACATAGTTCAACTGAACTGAATCATCATCAGATTTGTGACATCTTCTAGAGATGTCCAATCAAATCTGTCACTGGTACTTGTGCCTGCACCATTTTTTTGTAGTCTTCTTGATTTCCTATTTAATTATTTCAGTCTAAGAAAAACAATTTACCTTCCCTAACCAAATCAGCCCGGCCTGGCATTTAGAAACTCATTCCAAATGATCTCTTTAAAGAGACCAACGTCATACACTTTGTAACAAGTTCTTTTTTGTTTTATTCTCTCCCCTTCTATTCCCTTTGGTTTCACTGTATCTACTCCAAAATGCAAAAGTGCTTAGAAAAAATACATCTGGACTATATAGCAGGTCATCCAATTAGAATAATAGATAGCTCACTCACTAAAACATTTACCCAACTGAAGGATGCATCTAATCAGCAGGTCTTTCAATAACATATGCTGCACTGTGTGAGGGGTTACAAGTTCACAGATAAACGTGTTCTATTAAAAGAAGTATATATTTTGGAGGACAGTTTTGCCTGAAACATATACATGTATTTGGTCCTTTGAATTAATATCTTCTTAAAATACAAAATGTCTTATTTTGTGTCTAGCATATTTTAATCAGCATTATGTTTATACGCTCCATCTGTGTTGTATGTGTAGCTGAGGTTTGCTGAGGTTTGCTGATTTTCAGTGCAATAGATGGTTTCATGAAATAATTATATCACAATCATTTATCCATTTCATTCTTGATAGCCATTTATGCTACTTACAGGTTTTAGCAATTTTAAATAACACTGCTATGAATATTTTGTGACAAGTCTTGTTGCGCATGTGTACCCACCTATGTTGGAAGCAGAAAGGAATTTCAAAATCCTGGAAAATATCTACCTTTAAAGTTAATAGATTATATCAAATGGTTTTCCAAAGTGTTTATACAAAAATTTACTTCCATCAGCAGTGTATGAGAGATACTGTTGCTTTATTTTTTAAATTTTTTTTCCATATTAAAGTTTCTTTTTAGTTTTATTATTTATTTTTTTGGTGAGGTATAGTTGTTTTACAATGTTGTGTTAGTTTCTACTGTACAGCAAAGTGAAGTAGAGTTCCCTGTGCTATACAGCAGGTTCTTATTAGTTATCTATTTTATACATATTAGGGTATATATGTCAATCTCAATCTCCCAGTTCATCCCACCACCCCCCGGTTTCCCCCTTTGGTGTCCATACATTTGTTCTCTACATCTGTGTCTCTATTTCTGCCTTGCAAACCAGTTCATCTGTACCATTTTTCTAGATTCTACATATATGCGTTAATATACGATATTTGCTTTTCTCTTTCTGACTTCATTCTGTATGAAAGTCTCTAGGTCCATCCACGTCTCTACAAATAACCCAATTTCGTTCCTTTTTATGGCTGAGTAATATTCCATTGTATATATATGTACCACATCTTCTTTATCCGTCTGTTGATGGGCGTTTACGTTGCTTCCATGACCTGGCTATTGTAAATAGTGCTGCAATGAACACTGGGGTGCATACTGTTGCTTTAAATTCTTGTAAAAGCTTGGTATTGCCAATCTTTATAGCCCTTCAGGAGGGTGTTTAGTGGTATGCTGTAGTAGTTTTGATTTGCATTCTCCAATGATTAATGAGATTGCACACTTCTTGTATTTTCATTGGCCATTTTGATATATCGTGTTTTGTGAAGTGCCTGTTCAAGTCTCTTGCCCATTTTCTTTTGGATTCTGTGTTTCCCTGTATTCTGGATATGAGTCTTTTCTAGATTACATGGATTGCAAATGTTTTCATTAATTTTCCCTTCTCTCTTTATGGTAACTTCCGATACATAATTTTAACTTAGTCCAATTTCTCAATCATTTTTATTATTAATGCTTTTAGGAGTCCTGTTTAAAAATATTTCTCTACCCAAGATCATAAAAGTGCTCTTTTATGTTTTCCAGAATCTTTCATGTTTGTGCCTCCCAAAGTCTGTAGTGCACCAGCAATTGAAGAAAGGTCAAGTTATTTTTTTTCCCCATAGGGATATCCACTTGGCACTGTCCCACTTTTTGAAATGAAAATTTTCCCCACCAGTCTACAGCACCACCCTTGTACCATATAAAATTGCATATATTCATGAGGCTGCTCTGATATATCTGTTCTGTTTCATTGATTTATTTATCTTAGCCAGTACTTTCGTAATTATTCTTGCTTTATAATTAAGCATATATATCTGATAAGAGAATACCCTTTGCATTTCCAAACCAGTATCAGTTTACCAATGTTCACATAATAATAACCTACTGGCATTTTTACTGGGATTACATTGAATTTACGAATCAATTTGAGGGAATGTAAAAACATCTTTAAATTATTAAATCTCTTCATTCTTGGACATGATACTTAACAATATTTCTAGTGCTGTGAGAACTTTTCACAGGATTTATTGCAATGTATTTAAAATACTTTGATGCTATTGCAAAGGCTATATATACATGCATAAAATTTTACTTCTACTTTTTGACACAGTATCCAACAACTTTGTCAAATTTGCACATTAATTATAATAATGAATATGTGTATTCTCCCTTCCTTTTCCATTCTTTTACCTTTTAAAAAATTGCCTTATTGCACTGGCTATGATTTCAGGTATAATGCATGATAGAAGTGTTAAGAGAGTATATCTTTGTTTTAGCCTTAATCTTGGAGACAGAGTATTCAGTAGTTCACTATCAAATACAAAGTTTCCTTGATGTTTTCTGTGCCTACCCATGATCAAATTAAGGAAGTTTCTTCTAGTCCTAATTTTTTAGAAGCTTTTTTTAAAAATCATATATAGATGTTTAATTTTAACCAAATATTTTCTGTACTAATTTAGTAGATTATATATTTGTCCTTTATTTTGTTAATATGAAAAATTAAATTGGTTGATTATTAAAGGTTAAAGCCCACCTTTCCTTCCTGGAATAAAACTAATTTGATCATGATATGTCATCCTTTTTATATAATACTGAATTGGATATGCTTTTATTTTGCTTATAATTTTTGAATCTATGTTTAAAGTAAAGTTGATCTACATTTTACCTTCCTTGTAATGTCATTGTTGGGTTTAGTTTCAAAGAGTATCCTTACCTCATAAAAAGATATGAAAAGATCTCTATGTCATGGGAGTGTTATTTCTTTCTTAACCATTTGGTAGAACTAGTGAAACCAAGAAGGACTGTAGTTTTATTTGTTGAAAAAAATTATATATTCAATCACTTTAAAATTATAAGATTAGGTAGATTTACCATTTTCTTTTTTTGCTGTGTCTGGTTTATATGCATTGTTTTCTTGCCTAATATCTCTCTCTTCTCCTTTGTTTCTATTTTCGAATATGATAGACGACTCGACTATTGCCCTTAGGTTTTTAACTTTCTCTTCTGCGCAGCCCATCATTTTGCATCTCTGGGCTTTCTTCTAGCTATATTCTCCTGACACTTCTTCCAATTCATTAACCCTTCTTCAACTGTAACGAACATGAAATTACATTAATCTATTTAGAACGTAATTTTAATTTTTATTTTTTAGTTCAATAGCTTCAATTTGTTTTCTAATGTATTTTCGGTATGTATGTATATAACTCACACACCTGATTCTTATACATGCTCTGCTAAAGATCTAATTTTGTGCTTTATTTCCTTAAATATATTAAGAATAGTGATTGCATAGTTTGTGTCTGACAACTCCATTAAATGGATTCCCTGTGGATCCTTTTTTACAGTCTGTTTTCTTCTTCTCCTCCTCCTTCTCCTCTTCCTCCCCTTTCCCCACCCATTCCTCCCCTTTCCCCACCCATTCCTCCTACCTCTTCTTCCCCTACCTCTTCCTCCTCTGCTTCTTCTCCTTCTTCTTCTTCCGTCCTTTCTTTCTTCCTTCCTTTCTTTATGGCTGCATTGGGTCTTCATTGCTGTGCGTGGGCTTTCTCTAGTTGCAGCGAGCGGGGGCTACTCTTCGGTGCGGTGGGCGGGCTTCTCATTGTGGTGGCTTCTCTTGTTTCAGAGCAAGGGCTCTAGAGTGGAGGTTCAGTAGTCATGGGGCACAGGCTTAGTTGCTCTGCGGCATGTGGGATCTTCCTGGACCAGGGCTCGAACCCGTGTCCCCTGCATTGGCAGGCAGATTCTTAACCATTGCACCACCAGGGAAGTCCCTTTCCTCTTCTTCTAATTTTGTTTTTACTTTAAAGTTTTTGTTCCTTCATGTGCCTGTATTGTTTTGATTTCACAAAATAAAAGAAATAAATGGAAACCTAGGAAGATATTCTATTCCAGTAAAGAAAGTTTATACTTGCTACTGGCAAGTTAGCAGGGACACAGCAATTCAAAGCACCTTGATCTAATGTCAGGATTGAGAAGGTATACTGAAATAGCTTTAAATGCCAATCTCTCCCACATTTACCCTTACTTAAAATATATGGGAATTCACCAGTATTATTCTTCTTTGATGCTCTGTGAATACCAAGTTTTGTCTCTGAGTCATAGGAGGTTGTAGAAACTCTTGTTCTTATTCTGGTTTTGAGATGTATCTTCAGAAATCAGCCCCCTCAAATATGAGGCTTACCTCCCTGGATTTCCTTCTTCTCCCAGACCTGGACTCCATGATTCTTCACTGCCTTGATAGCTCTGCAATGTCTTCCAGGTGAGTTTTAGTATATTTTTACCTAAGACTGAAAATGGTCTAATTTTCTAGACTGCCATTACCCTAAGGCTGAATATATTTTTAAATAGATAAAATTAATAGAGGTAGTAAGAAAACAAATGCAAAACAAAAAATTCCCCATAAAATTATACTCTTAGAAAATAGAGTACCATTTTCTCTGTGACATGACTTACGCTTTCCTTAAAAAAAGTATTTTGTCAGTGTTCCTATACCTCAAAATTAACTTTAAAAAATGCTAATTGGAGCTGTTTTCTAGAACTGGTTCCAGCTTGCATTTTTCAGTAAATTCTTTGTGGGAGAGAAGTTCATAGAGGAGCTCTCTGAATTCACTTCTATTTAATGGATTTATCAGATTCACTGACTCTTCACTCTTCCTTCTGGAAGATATTCTGACTGATACACACAGTATGCTGATTACTCATGGTTAGTAGGCTCTTCTAAATGTGCTTCTGTATTTCTGCCCACATTTGTCAGGTTGAAAAGCTTGTTTGTATCATAAACTGCTGAAGTTTGAGGAACATAAAGGTTACTTTTTATTGTTTACTCAGAGCGTTCCTAAGCATTTTTCTGTATCTGGGTTCACTGTCTTTGTTTCCTTACAAATAAGGAGAATGGAAGCAATCTTGAGCAAACGCTTGTTATGCCTCACTTTTTTTTTTTTTTAAAGTAAAGCACCTGCTCCATCTCTAGCCACTGGTGTCCTGGATTTCTTTTTTTAAATTAATTAATTTATTTTTTGGCTGTGTTGGGTCTTCGTTTCTGTGCGAGGGCTTTCTCTAATTGCGGCAAGCGGGGGCCACTCTTCATCACGTTGCGTGGGCCTCTCACTATTGCGGCCTCTCTTGTTGCGGAGCACAGGCTCCAGACGCACAGGCTCAGTAGTTGTGGCTCACGGGCCTAGCTGTTCCGTGGCATGTGGGATCTTCCCAGACCAGGCTCGAACCCGTGTCCCCTGCATTGGCAGGCAGATTCTCAACCACTGCGCCAGCAAGGAAGCCCTATGCCTCACCTTTAAGTAGTAATATGATTGATTTATTCCTTTTATAATTTGGGGGTAAATGAAGAGCTAACATTACAAGCATGTGAGCACGTGCATGCACACACATGCTTTATTCTCTAGTGTCATCTGTTTTTTCTACGAACTTAAAAAAAACAAGTTGATGCCACTTCTGTGTTCCTGACGTCCAAAGAACGTACTTTTAGAACATATACTTTCTCTTTCTGTGTATTTTACTATCCTGCGTACATCTGTATGAACTTAAATATTTTTCCAAAACAACTAACATATGCAGCATTTAGAAAGACAATTTGAAAAATTTTACACATAGATATATGAACTTGTATATGAACAATTCTTTAAAACCTGTCTTGCCAATTTTTTCTTTATATCACCTCACTAAAACAGTGTTTAAAAGTATGATTCAAAACAGGTGACTCGCAATTTTCCTGAAAACTCAAAGCCCACATGATAGTTAAAAAGCTTTCTACCTTATCCATTTAATCATTTAAGTTCTACTCTTGAGAAACCCACTGTGTAATTTTATGTAGTATAAAGTTAACATTTTTGGTGAGATTCAGTGAAGCTATATTAACGGTAAGTCAAACTTCAGAATCAGGTACCTCATTTTCATCAAGCATTATGTGGATGATGGTCTTCTTTCTCTCTGTAAAATGTGTGTTACATTTTCATTAACCATAAAAGTACACTAAAAACTCATGATTATGGCAGTAATGATGACTTTTAAATAGTGCTAAGAAGTTTAAAAGTATAAAACCTCTCAAGACTTATATAATATGCAAAATAAATTATTATGCCACTTCACTTAGTGAATATTAAGTAAGCTTCTTTAGCTACTTGTGCCATCGGTTTATTTCACTCAGCTGAATAGTCTAATAATATTTTCATTAAATATTTATATGAACAATCAAACACTGTAAATGAAGAGCATATCCCTTGACATTCAAGATGGTTTCCAGGCTGATATCAGCAGTTTGTTATGTAGGTAGGGCTCATTTGCTATGGCTTAGAATTATGTTTTCCATTAGCTTTGAGTATCATATGTCTGACCTTAGAATAAAGGCTATTCATCATGTCTTCTAATTCCTAAATTTTATTTCTTCATTTAGAAAGTACTGACAGTAGAAAATTAAGTGCATTTAAAAGTTGGGGTTATGTTTACTAATTCAGCCAAGGAAACTGATGAACACAGCTCATTTTTTAAAGCATTGGAAAATATATTCTTTGCTGTTATATGTTTAATACCATCCTGTTCATCTCACTTAATTTATATTTCCATTAAGTAAAGGTGAACCTAATATTTGACTTCAGCTTTATATGTGATTTTTCAATTTATGAATGCATGATAGCACAGTGACTGAAATTTAATTGTCACATTTAATTTTAAATCCTGCAAGGGTAGTCACATGCTAAGTCTGTACGTTTCTCCTCCTGAAATACTTGTCTTACTTTCATGGCTATTTGAGATCACTGGAAGTTAATATCAAAATGATCCTGTACATTATCTAGATTATAAATCTAGAAATTAGATTCATATCACAAATTTCAAATAAATACAAAACTTCTTGGGTTGCCAATTTAAATGCTAAGAAGAAGTTACAACTAAAACTTAAAAAGGTAAAAATTATTAGCTTCAACATCTTACGGAAAAACCTGAACAAACCTTTTGGCCACCCCGACACAAACAGGGATGTACAAAAAAAGTTTTATTTGAAGCAAATTAAATATGACTTATTTGCATCTTTTGTGATTAATGGGAAATTTAATTTAGATTATTATAGGGCTAATCCATACGCAGCTCGGGGCCATGTGAAGGCACTGAACGTCCTTCACATCAGTGCTCTCTGTTTGCTGATATGGAACACCATCCATAACTGCACAGCTTCTATAGTCTGATTGTTCCACTATTTCTATGATATATTTGGGTGTAGGGCATATATTTGATAAGGACAAAAACCCTGATGTCTACCATCAAGCCTCTCAGTCACAGTAAATAGGCAATATCCTCCAACTTCTCCGGGATATTGCAAGAGCCTGACTTATTATCCCCACTTGTTCTGGAAACCATAGACCTTAGACCAAGCCCGCTCTTCCCTATAATAATGTTTCCAATTCCCACCTCTTAGTCACTAATTCATCATGTTCCATATATTTCTTGAGAACACAGCATAATGTCCTCAATCAGTTTTGTCTTAGAATAGTTCGAGTGACCGCATAATTCGTCATCCAAACCAGAGCATTTTGGGGGTAAGAGGTATTAATAATCATGAGAAGGCAACAAATACAGCTGGCTGTCTTAGATTAGGCTCCCCAGAAGCAGACTCTGGTTTATATTAAAGTGATTTCTTAGGATGTATTCCCAGGAAAACCTGGTAGAGGAGTGGGGAAGCAGAGCTGTGATGGGAAAGAGGCCTAGCAAGAATGCTGCACCAGTGAAGTCCCGTGGTAGTGCACTTACCAGATAAAGCACAAGACATCCAGTCACAATGGATTTTAAATTAAACAATAATTAATTTTTTATGGTATAAGTATGTTCCAAACATCGCGTGGGACATACGTATACCAAAAAACAATTCCTTGCTGGCTGTCCTGTTTTTTATTTGCTAAATTTGGCAAACCTACCCAAGAGGTCCTTGGAGAGTGAAAGAATATGGATCACACCTGGGAGGGCCACGGGACAAGAAAGTATATTTAAACCTCCATATCCATCAGTCACTGGTGGAGCACAGCTCTGGACGAATATAAATTCCCAGGCAATTGCACCTTTCTGGGTACTCAGGCAAAGGAGATCGATCATAGGAGTCTGAGGGCAGAAGTTCCACAAAGAGACACAAGTGCTAGCTGTTGGCACAGAAGCCACACTGGGAGCTTCCATTTGCAAAGATGGGAAAAAAGAGATCTGAGGGGGTATGGGCAGAGCACTGACAGCATCATATTATCCCAGGAAAACTGACATGTGTGGTCGTCCTGACAATAGCTAGTGATCTATGCTTAGGGCTTGAAAGCGCTCCTGAGACTAAGAAGAAGAAACACTTTTTTGGAATTGGATGGTAATGGGGCTCTTCCAGAACACTGGAAAAAATAGTATACCCTCCCAAACATCCACAATTTTACATCTCAATGAATTACCATGCCATCAAAATTAACTGGGACATACACTCTCCATTTTGTAGATAATGCAAGTGAATTTATTCCCTAAAGATTATTTTAACTTAACAGAAATTAAAAGGTCATGAAATGAAGCTTCTTGCTTTATTTTCGGACAAATTTAGCCATTTATGATAGATTATCATCCTATAAGTAGAACTAACATGCACATTACTTAAACACTACCTGAAGATTAATTGGAGCTTCATGTGGTAGGGAAGGCAATGGCTCCCCCAACTAAGAGTAAAAAAACTCAGAGTATGAGACATAACTTGGAATAACCTTCCATTTCTTTTCAGGTTCTTCTGGTAATTCCATATCCTGAACTTAATGTATAGGCCTCCTAGGTAATTAGGTTGCTAATTACTATTGGAGTTTCCTCTGACCCTAAGGAATTGTACAGTTAAATTTATTCTAAAAGTTAACTACAGTTTTCTGACTCCTTGGGGGTGAGTCAAGAAGTAAGATAATGAAAATTTGCTTCCAGGTTCAGAAGAAGGCCTTCTCCTATAATATATAATGCCTGATTATTCCACATAAAAACATCACTCATGGGCTTCCCTGGTGGCGCAGTGGTTGAGAGTCCGCCTGCTGATGCAGGGGACACGGGTTCGTGTCCCGGTCCGGGAAGATCCCACATGCCTCGGAGCGGCTGGGCCCGTGAGCCATGGCCGCTGAGCCTGCACGTCCGGAGCCTGTGCTCCGCAACGGGAGAGGCCACAACAGTGAGAGGCCCGCGTACCTCAAAAAAAAATAAAACATCACTCTTTTACATAGATAATTTACAGTTTCTATCCTACCACTGAACTCGGCTATCAATTAGCTTGTTGAATCTGTTAATGCATGCATGTAAATATGCATGTAGTGTATAATGGTACATGGAATAGTAAGTGGTACGATAATTAGATTGATATCCTTGAGACATTGCCTAATAGAACTACCTAACCCATCAGGATGCATCTTTCTTTTAGGAAATATGAAAGGTAACTTTCAGTCCAGAGCTCTAATTAGGGTATATACTTTCTGGGGAGCCAGAATGTATAGATCCTCCTCTCTTCATAGCCATGAGACCAAAGGTATGTTTGTCATTGCAGGATACTGAATGTTCTTACAGAGAAAAAGTATGTGATGAGTGGTTCCTTGAGGAGATAAAACCCAAAAAAACCCTCCGCAACCCATGATTTATTTGATTATATCCACGTTTTTTAGCTTAGCCTGCAAGGTCCATCTTGACCTGGCTCCCGCCTTTTCCTGACCTCACGTTCCAGTGGTCCCTTTTTAAACACACACCATTACAGCATACCCCAAATTAACATTATATCTTCCCTTTGCTAAAACTGCTCCATCTCACTGAATGTGCTCACTACATCCCTGCCTCACATCCCCTGGCTAACAGCTACTCATCCTTTAATACTCCATTCAGGAAACACACTTCAGGAAGTCTTCTCTGTTCTTTCCCAGACTTGGTTAGGTATTTCATCTATTCTCCCATAATGTATAGTGCATATACTATCTTCACAACCTGAGGCATTGGTGTACTTTACCTACGTATGCATCCCTTTCCCTGGAGAGGAAAATATTTGAGCAGAAGATGAGATCCAACTTTCTCTGCATTCTCTAAATTTAGCAGAATATCCAGGACACATAGGAGGGTTTCAATAATAGTTTATGGAATGGATGAATGAATTAATTAATCGCATACTCTGGCTTACTACTGAAGCTGAGAATAAATAACCATGAGCTGAGGACAAGAAAATGTCAAGCCTTCAGTTTAAATACAGCTCTATTTCATTCTAAGTTGATTCTTAAATAAGGCTATAATGCAGATAATTGTTAGCTGGTAGATTTACGGTAAAAGTATTAATATCATCGTTAAATTAAAACATGAAATTCACTATAGAGATTTTTTATCAGTCTACCATTAAAAAGAGAATATTATATACAACTTTTTACATCCTATTTTAATCATTTTTCATATTCATACATATTAAACATATGCATATACATACGAAAGCAAATGAATGATTATAGTAATATTACTATGAGAATAAAATAATCATTCATGTCTACTTGTCTCCATCACCTTATGTCTTAAGAGCTAAAGGAGACAGGATTAACTTAACTTCTTTAATTTAAGATTTAAAGGAGACAATTGATTAGCTCTGTTAAAATCAATTAACAATGATATTTAGAATGTCAGAGTAAATTCAAACACTCTGATCTTACGTTTTTCAAATCCCATGAGAAGAAAATTTCATTTAGTCTAAGCAGAAAAAGTAGAGGTTGCCTAAGACCAATAAACTTAGATCTGGATTCTAGGAATCAAGGACTGCGCGCCTATCATCAAAGCATTAGACTATTATTCTCTCTTACTATTGAATTAGAAACTGGTAATTGTCATTTTGCACATAAATTAAATTCTTTGAGGCACATTAGATGATACTCTAACATTTAAATAATGCTTTTTATCTTTGACATAATTTATAGACATGAATTAAGTAATCTTCCAAAGAGGCTATTTGAAAATTTTATCTCCCTTGAAAGTGATTATGGTTAAAATTTCCACTTAGTGGCATTGTATATAATTGTGCAACCATTACACTTCACAGCTAAACTAATCCATCATTTTTTCCCCCAGTTACCATTTACTCTGATACTAAGTGAGATAAGCATTAGATACTTACATAGTAATTTTATCAGGAACCTGGATCAGTGGACAGTTTTATCCTTCATATCTAGTTCTTGTGCTTCTGGGGGAATTCCCAGTGATGCCGTTCTATTCCTTGAAAATAAAGTAGACAATGGTCTTTAATACCATTCTTTAACAGGAAAAAATGTTCACCGTTAACAATATCACATGGGTACCATATTATTAATGAAATGAAAGGAAGAACTGCGTTATATGTTATCTTTTCAGTTGCACTGGATGAACAGAGACACACTCAGGCAAAATGCAAATAATGGGGATTTATTATGAGGGTATACTGGAAAATAGGAAAGAAGAAGAAACATTTTTGTGAGCGTCACATTAAAAATTCCCTCAAAGAAAGATACAAATGGCTTTTTTTGTACTCTTGTCATATCCCTACACTAAGCCATAGGCTACTAGCTCTTTGATCAGTCAGCTGGTTATAGACCAATCAAATGTTGGCCAGAAAGGCAGGGTAGCATGGTACAAAGTATGGCAATCTTTGTATAAAGATTTTCTCACCAGAGAGCTGAATAACCATCAAATCTTTAGCAAATGTCCAAAGAGGACAAAATAAGTAACAGGCATCTGAGGTTTATCAGAAGAAAGGCAATACAACTATCAGTGAAGATGAAACTTCAGAGTTTTTTCCAGTACAAAAATCATAATTTATGGAACACTATGTAAGATGTGCATTACATATATCAATTATTTTATTTAATCATCATAACAACACTGGAAGGTAGATATTGCTAACCTCACATTACAGATAAGACCCCCAAATTTAAGGAACTTGATCAAGTTCACACAACTAGTATTAGAACTAGAATATCAACTGAGGTTTCGCCGATATTAAATCTAATTCTTTCCTCAATGGTACCATACTGACTTTCACAGGAATTATTATAAAATCAATTAATGGTTATGGGTTGAACCTCATGCTGATTAGTCATATGCAACAATCTCTCATTCTTATTAACTTGGAGCATATTAAAGTGGGATATATTCTTCTACTATTTGGGAGAGGGTGGAACAAAGTTTACACATTCATGGATATGAAAGAAATAATTATTTTTCTTTGGCTCAGAACTAATGGGAGGCAAGTCAGGTGCACTCAGCAAAGACAAGATCATTAGAAATAGAGTCGAGGAATACCTTGTCCTTTGTCCTCTGTCTCCCAGGCTGGTGCTTCTTTTTTTTTTTTTTTTTTTGCGGTACGCGGGCTTCTCACTGCACAGAGTCCACCTGCTCATGCAGGTCCGTGCCCCGGTCAGGGAAGATCCCACATGCCGCGCAGCGGCTGGGCCCGTGAGCCATGGCCGCTGAGCCTGCGCGTCCGGAGCCTGTGCTCCGCAACGGGAGAGGCCACAATAGTGAGAGGCCCGCGTACCGCAAAAAAAAAAAAAAAAAAG
>NW_020837949.1:39121791-39164860 GCF_003676395.1 Aethalodelphis obliquidens
AAAAGAGTCATGTACCAAAATGTTCATTGCAGCTCTATTTACAATAGTCTGGAGATGGAAATAACCTAAGTGTCCATCATCGGATGAATGGATAAAGAAGATGTGGCACATATATACAATGGAATATTACTCAGCCATAAAAAGAAACGAAATTGAGCTATTTGTAATGAGGTGGATAGACCTAGAGTCTGTCATACAGAGTGAAGTAAGTCAGAAAGAGAAAGACAAATACCGTATGCTAACACATATATATGGATTTTAAGAAAAAAAAATGTCAGGAAGAACCTAGGGCTAAGACAGGAATAAAGACCCAGACCTACTAGAGAATGGACTTGAGGATATGGGGAGGGGGAAGGGTAAGCTGAGACAAAGCGAGAGAGAGGCATGGACATATATACACTACCAAACGTAAGGTCGATAGCTAGTGGGAAGCAGCCGCATGGCACAGGGATATCGGCTCGGTACTTTGTGACCGCCTGGAGGGGTGGGATAGGGAGGGTGGGCGGAGGGAGACGCAAGAGGGAAGAGATATGGGAACATATGTATATATATAACTGATTCACTTTGTTATAAAGCAGAAACTAACACACCATTGTAAAGCAATTATACTCCAATAAAAGATGTGAAAAAAAAAATGTGTTTTGCCCGGCTTCCCTGGTGGCGCAGTGGTTGAGGGTACGCCTGCCAATGCAGGGGACTCGGGTTCCTGCCCCGGTCCGAGAAGATCCCACATGCCACAGAGCGGCTGGGCCCGTGAGCGATGGCCGCTGAGCCTGCGCGTCCGGAGTTGTGTTCCGCAACGGGAGAGGCCACAACAGTGAGAGGCCTGCGTACCGCAAAAAAAAAAAAAATGTGTTTTGCCTTATGAGTAATGTAATTTCAGCTACTGCTTACATCTGTATAAGGCACTTTACTTCTATGATACTAAAAAGCAGTGTTAGTCACTCTAGACTTCCAAGCTATGACCTCTCTAAGATCCCTCTGGCTAATACCAATGAACATATTCCATACTCTGAATCTCTTTTCCTCCCTTCCTCCCCTAGAAAATATAATTGCTATTTTAAAAAACCACAAAGTGGTAAAAATAATTTATTCATTTCCAAAAAGGAACTTAAATGCAAATACAATCTCTTTTACAAAAGCTAAGGGGTCAAATGAATAAGATATTCTATCGAAACCTCAACTATTAAACATCACAGAGGATAGTCTACTTATTCAATAACATTACATGACTAGATGGCCATCACAGGTATTTCTTCTGCTTCCATATCATGCAGAAAAAGGGAAACTTTGAGATCATGATGTGTTCTTGGTTCCAACAGACAACAGTGGCGTAAGTCCTCTTGTGATCTAGTTGCCACAGGGTTTCCTTCATCTCTCTCTTGAGAGCTCTAAGGCACACTAGCTTCTTTTAAAAATTGAGGTAAAATAGTATATAACATTGTATAAGTTTCAGGTGTACATTATAATTCAACATCTGTACACCTTATAAAGTGATCACCATTAAAGGTCTAAAGTTACCATGAATCCTCATATGCTTGACCCCCTTCACTCTTTTTGCCAACCCCACACCTCTTTGTCATCTGTTAAACATGAATTGTTCTCTGTAGCTAAGAGTTTGGTTTGGTCATTTTGGATTTTTTAATATTCTACATATGAGTGAAATCATAAGGTATATGTCTTTCTCTGCCCAACTTATTTCATTTAGCATAATACCCTCAAGGTCCATTCATGTTGTCAAAAATGGTAAGATTTTACTACTTTTTTATGGCTGAGTAGTATTCTACTGTGTGTGTGTGTGCAGGCTTATCTCTCCTGCATGGGATCTAAGGGTTGGGGTGCCTGATGTGGGGCATAAATTCATCACTCTTAGGAAAAAGTTCTGTATTTTTGAGCTCCCTCCCAATTGTGGATTCCTCACCTGGGGTGGGAGTTTTTGGCAAGACTGTGTCTCTGCCTCTACTACCATCTCAATGCTCCCCTTTTCTCCTTTGTTGTGGAGGCTTTGTTCATCAAGTCTTCAGGTCTTTTCAGAGGAAACTACTCCATATGTGGTTGTAGATCTGTTAGTCCATGGTAGGAGGTGAATTCAGGATCTCCCTAAACCACCATCTTAAACCACTGTCTAAGACATACTAGCTTTTTATCTTTAGACTTCCCTTTCATTCTCCTTTCTCTTTCATCCCAGACACGGCAGTAATTTTAACCTTAGGGGCAGAAAAACCTGATGCTGACTGTTCAAAAAAATCTAATCCTTTTGCCATATGGAGTAGTTGAAAATATCAAGAAAAGAAGCTTCCATCTGTTTACATCTCAAAATATTATCCTCACATACTTATTCAAATTGATCTCTTTTCAGCAGATACCTTTGCCTGCTGGAGACAAAAATGTCAAAGAAATTGGGAACATTTGACATCTCCTTATACAGTAGATCCTTTTTAAAATCATGGTTCAAATCTTTTAAAGCACTATAGAAAGTACATAGTGCAGTTCCTAAGACATAGTAAATATTCAATTAATATAATATTAATGAATATGTAATTAATATTTACATATTCTTTTTTATTATTATAAGTCTAGGTTTACAATTATTTTGAGTAGGATCTGCCATCAGGGGAATGTGACCCAACTTCAAACTCCACTTACTTCCCAAGGTACCCCAGCACCAATATTACCAGTCTCTTAAGCTGAACTTTAAATTTCCTCACACATTTATTCATACAGTCATTCATTCAAGAAATATTCAGTGAGGTGGCAAACTCTGCAAAAATAGAAAGAATAAAATGTTACTGTGCTATTAATAATTAACACAGCCCTACATTCATAAGATTACAGTCCATTGACAGAGAGAGGTGTTAACCAAATAATTATCCAAGTGTGAAACTGCTATTATAATATGTGTTAGGAAGGAAAATTACAAGAGACTATATTTTTAAGGAAGTCAGGGAAGGCTGAGCTGTTTGACCTAAGACCCCCCCCCCCAAATGTCTCAGTCTCCTTCTTCAGATACCAACTAGATAAAAAGGGAGGAAATAATTCTCTAGGCAGTAAGCATGATATATACAAAGGCCCTGGGGTGGAAAAGAACATGCCCAGAACTATGGATTGTAAGGTAGAACGACCACAAGAGAGGAGCACAGTGCAATATAAGGCTGGGGAGATAGATATGGGTGACAGCACCCAGGCTCTTGGGATTTAACATGGACTTTAGTTTGAGATTCACAGTACAACTGAAGATTGAAAACAAAATGGGGATCGAACAAATGAAAGTGGGTTTACCTGGGAAATTGCACTTTTCACTTGCACTGAAGAGATACAAAGAGCTGAGATGTCAGCTTGCAAGAGAACAGAATGGTAGCAAGGAAAAATGGTAGAGTCTAGAAATATTTAGGAAATGAAGTCAAGAGCAGTGCTAATAGATTTCATATGAGAGAGTGCATGAGAAGGAGGTGTTAAGGATGATGAACAGATTTCTAGTCTGGGATCTGAGTTTCAGGGAATAGGTTGGGAAGAAGTGTTTTTAAACAAGAGAATGATGTAGGCAGTGCCTTTCCATTCTTAACTTGTTTTACTCATGTGTGTAAAATAGCTACTACTCTGATGGCAGGTGGCCCATAATTCTATTTTTATAATTATTCCTCAACTAGAAAAAGTACAAAGCTTAGTTTGATTTTGCTTCCTCTCTATGCCCCATATGATTATTTTATTCTACAGGAGTAATCTAATCCGCTTAACAAAATCATATAATGTTAGCAACTTAAAGGATCTTATGAGACTTCTCATGCCATTTTGAAAGAAGAAAAAAGTGAAATAATTACACAAATATTAGTAAAATCTATACCAGCTTTTTTTTTCTTTGGCTCACATCGAAAGCAAAGTATCTGATCTATCAGTACTTTGGAACACATGGATTACTGGAACATGTGGCAACAGTAGAAATTCACCATTATCCCCAAGCCTTTAATGGTTTTTTTTTTTTTTTTTTTTTGGTTCTCGGGCCTCTCACTGTTGTGGCCTCTCCCGTTGCGGAGCACAGGCTCCGGACGCGCCGGCTCAGCGGCCATGGCTCACAGGCCCAGCCGCTCCGCGGCATGTGGGATCTTCCCGGACTGGGGCACGAACCTGTGTCCCCTGCATCGGCAGGCGGACTCTCAACCACTGTGCCACCAGGGAAGCCCCTTTAATGGTATTTTTATGGACTGGATTTCTATCAGTATTTTATTCCAATTCAATCTCACACCCTGTAAAGGAGCGAACTGAATTTAAAGTCATTGCTTACATTCAGCGTCATAGCATGTCCAGAATAAAGTTTCATTATGGCCCCACGTCCAATATCATAAACCCATATAAAAATATGTCTCATTTCAGAGTAATAAAGATGTCTTTTACTAGAAAATGGTGAGCGTGATTCTTTCTGAAATATGTTAATAATTAAAGAGCGAGTCTGTTTTGAAGATCAGTAAATATGTATTCCATACGAAATCTTAACTTTACAAAAGTGTAATCCATGTTAAACCCCATCTCCAAGTTTCACCAAGCATACGTTCTTGCTTTACAAGTATATATATGACACTTAAATTACATGTTTATCATTTTCACTGAGGATATTTGACATTTATAGGTTGTGGTAAAAACAAATTAAGTAATTCTGCTGCCTTAAAAAAGACAAACCCGCTACAAAAGCCGGATGTTCTTTGCTTTCAAAGGAGAATAGTTTTGGTTTCCGAATGTGAGGAGTTTTTACTTATTTTCTCTTACATACATAAAAATAAAAGGAATTGTAGACATTGATAGGCATTGTTTACTAAATTTTTGTAAATAGGCTACATTAGTTCTTGGCTGATAGTAATTTAAGAGACAAGTCATTCAGTGACTTAAATGAAATAAAATAATTAAAGCAGGTCTTTTACTGGCACAAGCTGTATTGTTATCCTCAGGTTGTTCTGCTGAAGCAGATTTTTTTTTTTTTTTTTTTTTTTTTGCGGTAGGTGGGCCTCTCACTGTTGTGGCCTCTCCCGTTGCGGAGCACAGCCTCCAGACGCGCAGGCTCAGTGGCCATGGCTCACGGGCCCAGCCGCTCCGCGGCATGTGGGATCTTCCCGGACCGGGGCACGAACCCGCATTGGCAGGCGGACTCTCAACCACTGCGCCACCAGGGAAGCCCAAGCAGATTTATTTTGTATTGTGGTTTATGACCAAAGTTAGAGGTGTCTCTGAAAGAACAAATTTAACTACGCCTGTCACCCAACCTGGGTTCTTTTGCACCTTTTCAAGGGCATTACAATAGAGTTTTGTGTGAACGTGATTGCCTTTGGGAAAGCCTAGGCCTAGATTTTCTCTTTAAATGATAGACCAAAAAGGATAGCTTGAATGTCAGGTTTCCACATTCTCTTTAGGAAAGGAAGGTGTGAATTCGATCCCACAGAAACTTCTAAAAATCACATTTAAGCTACGGTATGGCAGAATGCTTGCTACAGATTCAGGCTCTGAATTTTAAGATAAGTATCCTTGCAGAGTATCTGCAAGTTTTGTGCGTTCCAGTAAATAATCCAAGCTTAAATGGGAGAGGGGATTCCTCTGTTACAAATTATGTTTCTAATTTTGAATTTTTTAATAATCATTCTGTAAATCAGAGAAGCCCTAAGCGATACCCTGTCTTTAATACATCATTAGGACTATACATTGTGACAGTATTATTTTATATCCACCTATCAGACTCTATCCTATCATGATCTAAAGCCATTTAACTGGGGAAATAAAAACAAAATGGTAATTAGTCAGGAAGAGTCTCAGTTTTACTGCAAGATGGCATTGTTTGTGACTCAGGGCAAGAAAATTTGAAAAAGCATTGCTGCATCCAATGCAGTGAAGGTGCTGGGAACCTTGTCTCCTAATTCCACCATTTCCACTGCCATCTCGTTCCTTTCAAGTTGTACATTTTACCAGAAGTGCGGTTCATGCTATTTTTGTGGGTACCAAAGGCCCTTTTGTTTTGTTTAACCACAGCCCTTCATTTACTCAATAAACATATTAATTATTTTTATATGTACTTGAAAAAAAGAAACATTTGACATCTAGAAGAGGTAGGCTTAATTTTAGCTTTCACTCTTATATCTCTGTAATATGTCTTGCTACTTAAATACTGTAGGATCCCTTTGCCCTGCACAGAATGTGAATAAAGATGTCTCAGGTTTAGTATAAGAATTAAATGAGACAACAGAATATATTATAAAACCTTATAAATCTAAAAAAAGGGAGAGGGCTTTTCCTATACTTAGCAAAACTTTAAAATATGAAAAATATCTCAAATGGCTTTTCATTTAAAAACAACATAAACTGCCTAAAAATTAGCAATAATGAAAATATTACATTTAATAGCTTATATGACACAACTAAAGCAGTACTTGGAGAAATACTTAATAGCCTAACCATTTACATTACTAAACAGAAAAAAATATAATGAATATCCAACCTAATAAGTTAAAGAGCAATAAGAAAAGGAGAAAAAGTTTATTGAAAGAAGTAATAAATGGCAAATATTGAACTGAAAAATAGAAATTAGTTATCTAAGAGATGAGTATATATGGAAAATAAAGAACAAAACAGATAAATCATTATCTAATTTTAAAAAAGGAAAAAGACAAATACACCAAACATAAAGACACGAATTTTCACAGAAGATGACGTTAAAGAATTATAAATTACTTTGCTCATCTCTGTAGAAATTAATTTGCAAATGTAGGCAAATAACCTAAGATAATCAAGATAGCATAAAAAATTGAAACCTACAGATTACCATAGAAGAAATAGAGAAACTTGTCAAAGAATAACTTCTCACCTCCCGTCTCCAGACACACAAACACATTCAAGTTAAAGCATTAATCATAAATAGATTCTTCAGGAAAGTCACGGAATTCTATCAATTATTTAAGTAATGCAAAACTATGTTATTTGCATTGCTCAAGAGAATCTTTAACGAATGTAAACATAGGTAAAAGATAAGCAAAAAAGAGGCAATTTCCCTAAATGCTAAATTAAATATTAGCAAACAGAATACAAGAACAAAATAATAATAATCCATTATTAATTAGAGTCTTACTAGATTCTGGTATAATTCAATACTGAAGGACTAAAATAATATAATCTGCATAGTAATATAGATTCAAATATAAAATACTTATAATCACTTCTCAAATGTTAAAAGACATTTTAACATTTTTAAAAGAAAAATTTAACATCCACATTTGCCTTAAATAGTACATATAATATGTTTAAAATCATAGATATTTATTTGACCTTAGAAAATACAGATATGTTTAAACACATATTTAGATATAAATCTAGAACTTATAGTATTAATGTGGATATAGATTTTAATGTGCAAACCAGTGTTCCTGTTAAATTTAGAAACGGTGCAAGGATATTCACTATTACCACTCTTGTTTAACATTGTTTTGGACATAACAGCTTATGTGATTAGACAAAAGAGAGAAATGAGGTAAGAAACAGGTGAAACTATCATTATATACCCAAAACAATATTGTGTGCCTGGAAAACTGAAGTAAATCGACTGAAAAACTGTTTTTAAAATATATTCATTTTCAATGGAGGGATTAAGCATAGAGAGATATATTTTTAAAGTAATGTTCAAGATTCACATAGAATAAATTTTAAAACTCTCTTGTGGGACATAAAAATAAAATTTGAATCGATTAAAAAGCAATATGCTGCTTCTGGCTAGAAAGGCTCAAGAAGATAAAATGTTAAATTTCCTAAATTAATATTTAAAACATAATCTGTTACCAATAAAAACAGCAATGTAATTTTTCTTGAAAAAGTGAATTCTAAAGTTCCTACACATAAACTTTAAAAATAACACAAGAAAGAAAAAGAAGAAAAAGATCAGTAAACTTCTGGAAATCCTATTAATCTGGTGCAAGATTAGACAGAGAAACCACAAAAGAGGAGAAAATAAAGAGTCTTAAATTAGAATCTCATACATGTATGTAGGACTTTAGCATAAAACATCAGTGATTTTTTATTATGGGTGAAAATAATGAATTGTTCAATGATGGCATTGGGAAAAATCCATGCATCTTGAGAATATACAAAGCTACTATCTATAGCTTACACTAGAATTAATTCTTGATGGGTTCAAGATTTAAATATTAAAAATAAACTGCAGCAGTATAAGAAGGTACAATTTCAGCATGAAGAAGACCTTCCTAAATTTTATACAAAAAATGGAAGCCATGAAAAGAAAAGGTATGTAAATTACAATAAAGCAGTCTCCTTGACAATATATGTCATTACAGAATCAAAAGCAAACATCAAAGAGAAGCAAAGCAAAAACAGCAAAAAAGCAACATCACTTAACAACATCTGATAACAAAGGTATGGTTCCCCTCAGATTTCCCTCAAGTTCATTAAAAAAAAATACCAGAAATTGGTAATTTGTAAAGGGCAATACAGTGGCAGTTCACACAAAAAAAGAAAATATATATGAATAATAAAAAAGTTAATCTTGTCTTTTATTCCAATATCATAGTGGTCTACTGCCCTTTGAAAACTCACAGATACTGAATAAATTACAATAAGCATATTTTAAGATGCATTTCTAAGTTCATAGTAAGTTAAGGAAAATCCCAAAGAACCTATTTAGATGAACAGAGATATTAAATTGAAGAAATAAGCAAATACTAAAGAAAGGACAGATATCCAAATCAGGAAACTAGAGCATTAAAAATTAAGATGCTAATTCTCAAAGCTCTAGTTAAAGGGCTATACATGTATGGGAAAAAGGAAACTAATCTTGGACAAGGAGAATTGAGAGAAAGCCCAAGTCCTCTAGCAGTACTGTCCAATAGGACTTTCTTTGTGGAAGCGTTCTATAGTTGTGCTCACCAATATAGTAGCCACTAGCCATGTGAGGGTGAACTTGAAATATGCCTCGTGAAACCAAGGATATAATGTTTAATTTTATTTAAGTTTAATTAATTTAAATTTAAATTTAAAACGCCACACATAGCTAGCACATAAGTTATTGGACAGCACAGCTAAGGAGCCTCAACATTAGCAAAAGATGGGGCTACAAAAAGGTTTCTTCCTGTGTAAAATAACTTATATTCTTAAAAAATATCAGACACATTTATTTAGAAATAGGTAAATATTTCTTGAAATAGTCCCAAAATGTGTAAATAATTTTAAAATGTTGAAAAATCTGATTATGTGAACAACTTCTGTTTATCAAAAACACCATAAAGTAAGAGTAAAAAAGAAAATATACATAATGAAAAAACAATTTTACCTAAATTACATAACTTTTATAAATAAATTTAAAATATGCAACCCAATAGAAACAAAAGTATATATATTAATAGGTGTATCCTAGAAGGGACAACTAAAGGAACAATACATGAAAAAAGTTTAACAATGACAATTTTTGGTAAGCATGGAAATAAAGATCACTCTCACTAACTGCTGATCTGTTGATAATACGATATCTTTACATAGACACACACACATACACGCAAGACGTTGCAAAACAACATAGTACATAATAACAGGCAAATAGACTGAAAAGGATTTCTTACTTATAAAAATAATTGTAAATACATTGGAAATGTCCTGATTAAGCATTCTGTTCTCATATCCACAATTAAGTTCTATAATGTAAGTAGATTAAACATAAATCAAGAGCAAAGGTCACTAAATGAAAATGATACTAACAAAAAAGAAACAAAATTGTATGCACGATATGATTAAGAGTTCAAACATAACATTTGTGTTTTACCATCCATAAAAACTGAACTATACTACCAACTACTTGAATCCTATTTTATCAAATTATTAACAGACTTGGCCTCATTTGTTCAAAGACTAAATTATTAAGATAATAATTAAACATGAAATTGAATTATTTGTATATATCCTTTCTATAGTGAAAAAAGTGTGTTAATTCCTACTTTAGAAATTGAAGGTCCACTGAAGCTCAGTTCTTACAAAGAAAGTACTTTTTCATCAATAATTAAATCTGATAAAAATATTTGCAAATCTATGCAGAGAGACAGCAGGTTCATTAACAAAAGGTTATGAAGGTTCTTAAACTTACTCCCAAACATAATTTCTTTTGAACATTGAACAAAAAAATAAACATATGAAAATCATGGAAAAATCGGTACTTCTGAAATGCTGAGTCCATAATTCTTCCTGAATGACCAAGAACTTGTTCAAATAAAGTAGTTTTTATACTGTTTTAGCATCCTTTTCAAATCTCTATTGCTATTGGAAACTTTAGGTTTACATCAATTCTCTAATACTTTTAAGTCTGAATAAATTAAATACCCAGACATAAAAATATGACTATGAATATACTCACATATATACACACAGTTCTCAAAGAGCTTAGCATTTAATACATTTTAGAAATATTTCCAATGATATTTTGTTTTTTGCTCTAAATTTGCCTTTGTCTGTAGCATTTTAAAAACATTTCTCAAATATGACATTTCCAGCAGCAGTTAATTTTCTTTTTACTTATATAGTGCATATGTACCAAACAGGTGCCCAACTTCCTGACATTCATCTCATGTACACTTCATAGATGTCCTTATTTGCAAATGGTCACTATGAGGTTTCTTTATTTAGCATTATATTTCATGAAAGATTAAATCCTTCTACTGAAGCTACTGCTCTAAAGTTTGATTAGTGACCTCTTCACATTACAGCAGTAATTTCAGGTCATATAATGGTTAGAAAAAGCTCTTCCTTTATAGCCAACTCACTATTGTACGTAGAGTTTTGGTGTCTACAGCAGGCAGATGAAGCCACTGACTTGCATTAAGGAAGTGTACCTTAATTAGAAGTATTCCAATGTATCTTTGTTTTACTTGCCATCTTAGAAAAATTCTATAATTTATACTCAGTTCTTCTAGAAACAGCTTGGCTCACTGACAATTCTCCCCTCTTGTGGTATTGCTATTTCTGGCCCATCATTCCTTAATTTTCTCTTTGACCTCCTCCTTCTCTACCTGACCTCTGAATTTTGCAGTTTCAGTGCTTAGTTTTAAGTCTTTTTCTGTTTTTAATCTGAAACGCTTCCCTACAAATTAATAAATTGATTTACAAATGTTGACTAAAGACCTTCTGTGAGCTATATATGATCTCATTGAGTCTTGCTGTTTATAACTAATTATGTTTATTTTCATATTTTAGTTTAGCATTTCCCTTTGAATTTCATTCTTGTAGATCTCTACCTAAATAATATCTCCACTTTAAAAACTGATAGATATCTTATTCTCAGTATATCAAGCTGACATTCAAATCAAACAAAATATATTGATAAAACAACCAAAAAAATAAAGAATTTATAGGAATAAGTTCAAGCTCACTCTTAATTAGAGAATGCAAATTAAAACAACATCGAAATACCATTTCTCAACCAACAGACTGACAATAATTTTAAAACATGACAATATTTTCTCTTCATGAGGCTGAGGAGAAACAGGCACATTCATTCACTGCTACTGAAAATGGAAATCAATACGAACTTCAGAGAAAAATTTTGGCAATACACAACAAAACTTCATGTGTGCTTTCTTTTTGATCCAGAAATTACAATTCTAGATATCTACTGTGAAGATTCACCTCTAACAGTATAAAAATACATAAGCAGAAAGTTATTCATTGCAGTACTGTTCATAACTGCAAAATATTGGAAACCTAACCTATGGTAAAGCCTCACAAGTCTGCAGCACATGGGGGAAGACCCAACCAGCGATCAGCAGACTCCCTGATTTGAGGAGATAAAGGTTAGAGTCTGGGGAGACCAAAGTAGGTAGGGTTGACAGCACAGAATGCTAGTGAAAAAGGGCTCCCCAGAGAGAGAAATCTAGAGGTCCACAGATAAGCCCCCATAATACTCATCAACATGTGTGTGTGAGGAAACTCCCGAAAGCCAGGGAAAGAATCACCCAGAAGACTAGAAGTAAGCATGTTAGCACTCATATGGGGCCAAAAATAGTGCCTGTTCCCACTGACCTAACTGGAAAACCTCATGATTCATGGAGTACTTAGAAGGCTTGCCGCAATTGTGGTGAATAATTAGTGATAAACTGAGCACTGCTCTGTTTCCACCTAACAAATCTTAAAAGGAAGATCTGAAAGGATTCGTCTATTCCCAGGTAATTTATCTGCATCCCAGAATAGAGCTCAACGATATTTATAGGAGTTGTAGGAGTAGAAAAACCTCTTCCTCTACTCATCTTAGGTTCTCCAGCTGGGGTCCTGTAAATTAGACTGGCCAAAGACAGATTAGCAAAAGAAAAACAAACAGGCATATATTAACATGTATGGGATGCATGTTAACACATGGGAATACACAAGATGAGCAACTCAAAGGTTTGGTTAAAACTTGGGCTTTTATAGCATCTTAGCAGAAGAACAATACATTTTTTAGAGAAGTGACAACAAAGGAAAAAACAAAGGAAAAAAGACCTTGGGTCTCTAAGGTTGACAAATTGTGGGAAGGCGAATATCTAGGAAACTAATGATAGATAAATCCAGTTAGTAAAGTTTGTTATATAAATTCCTCTGGTGCTGTCACTAAGCTGATAAAGGTCTGAAGTTGTCTCCAGTGATTAACTTTTGTCCTTCCTGGTAGAGAGGGGAAGAGGGCATCTTTGTAAATGTATGTTCTGCTATTAGGCAAATAGGGGAGGACAGAGAGATTTCTTGTATCTCTTTCTTCTCAATTGCCTTCGGCTTAAAATTATCCTTATGCCAAAATGAAATATTTTGGAGTGGCATACTCTGTCCCCCTACACAACACAAAAATATTCAGCACTGAATAAGTCGGGGTGTTTCATATCAGAGGGTAGCAGCTCTGCCAAAAATTGGGGCTGGCCAACCATAGAGAAGTGTCTAGTTTCAAGGTTTCTTCTTAAGCCATTTGTCTCATTTTATTGATTGAATTGTGTCCGTCAATAAGATATATTGAAATCCAGATCCCTAAATCTGTGAATGTGACCTTCTTTTGAAACAGGGTCTCTACAGATATAATCAAGTTAAAATGGAGGGTAATATTGGATTAGGGTGGGCTCAAATCCAATGACAGATGTTTTCATAAGAGGGAAATTTGGACACAGATTCATTGGGAAAAGGCCATGGTGAAGACAAAGCAAAGACTGGAGTGATGAGTCTCTAAGCCAAGAAACACCAAGGATCCCTGGCAACCACGAGAAGCTAGGGGAGAGGCGTGGAATAGATTCTCTCTCAGAAATTCTGGGAGGAATCAACACTGCTGACATCTACATTTTGCACTTTTAGCATCCAGAACTGTGAAAGAATAAATCTCTGTTGTTTTAAGCCACATGGCTTTTGCTACCTAGTTAAGACAGCCCTAGGAAAGTAACAATTAGAAAGTGTCGAATTCTGGAAGCGTTCACTGGCCCTTTTTTTAATAGACCATGCTAGTAAATTTTGCCTAAACAGAGAAGATGTGCAGTTAATTTGTAGGGTACTGAATTGCTCTTCATATTGGAAACAAGAAGCTTACAAAGCTGAGACTCTCCAAAGAGAGATGAATTGTGAAGTTATCCAGTGATTAGATATGGCTGCTGAGTAACTTTGAAGTTCTATGCTGTTCTGTGCTGTGCTATGATTGCTACCCATACTCATGACCCTTGGGGTTTTGGTCACAAATTGCATACTGTTATAGACTCATTCTCAACTGGGTGGTTCTATGGGAAGGTGGAGGAAGTTAACAAGGGTCTGGTAGGGATAAAGAATAATGGTAAAGGATCTGTTCAGCAGGAGACAAAATGGAGATTAAAAGTAAGAACTGAGTTACAGACGAATATATGAAATAGCACTTTTCCCTAAAAAAAAAAAATCCCTGGAGGTCTGAGGAAGAAAACTGGGCTCCCATAGCATATTAAATAATGGTAGAATGAAATTTAATTAAATAGTAATTAGACTTAAAGGTCATGACTCCATCAACATGGAGTCAAATGGGAGTCTGTAGAGTTGATAATTGAATTTCTTAAGTGTCTTTTGCTGTCAACGCCCTTCCTGAATAAATTGGTTTTAACCTAGTTTTATTTTTTCAATTTTATTATACTCTTTGGTTTCTATCAGGTCTAATGGGGGTCATTCTGTATTTTGATAATTTTGCTTAGCTATGCTATGCTGATTTTGTATTTAGCTCTCAGAGTAAAACATCATCTAATTTGCCCAATTTCTAAATAATCAAGCCTACTTTATCTTACGTTTCTTTTTTCCATCCATTTGCCCCACTCTGGCAATAACCAATCGATTTTATGTTTCTATGAGTTTGTTTTGTTTGTTTTTCAGATTCAACATATAAGTGAGATCATACAGTATTTTTCTTTCTCTGACTTATTTCATGCAGTATAATGCCTTTGAAGTCCATCTATGGTGTTGCAAATGGCAGGATTCCCTTCTTTTTATGGTTGAATAATATTCCATTGTATGTGTGTACACACACACACACATACACACACACACGCACACGCACACACCACATTTTCTTTATCTAGGCATCCATTGGTAGGCACTTAGGTTATTTCCATGTCTTGTCTATTGTAAATAATGCTGCAATGAACATGGGGGTTCACATATCTCTTCAAGATAGTGATTTCATTTCCTTCAGATATACACCTAAGAGTGGAATAGCTGGTTCATATGGTAGCTCTATTATTAATATTTTGAAGGACCTCCATCCTGTTTTCCACAGTGGCTGCACCAATTTACATTCCCAAGGACTGCTTTATCTTTTGTTCTATATATTAACATAGATGTTATAGCATTTTAGGGTTCATTAACATGTCAGTGTACATACATTTACTTATTCCTTACAAAAATACTTGAGATTTTAGTGAGGTTTTTGTCTTCCTCTTATACATTAAAAAAAAAGGGAGATTCAGAGAATGATCTTCTGTTTTCACAATGCTGGAATGTGGCAAAATTAGAATTCAAACTCATGTTTATTGGCTCCAATTTCCATGGTCTTTCAACATACTATTTCTTGAAAAATTTACTCATGAGTTTCACTTACTAGGATATAGTTAATATTGTTAAGTTGGCTAGCCAATGATGTTTTTGAACCATGAAATTGTCTCGCTCTGTAGATGAAAAAAAGAGCAAAGAAAAAATATGTGTTTTTCTAACTTGAAATAAGGTAATCCCTAAGCATATAAAAGAGTATTTCAGAGGAATTAGTGGTTATACTAATCAAAATAATTCCCCACAAAGACCATCTCAAATTTCCCAATGAAAGACAGTAAAAACCTAAATTTCAAGGATAAATTATCCTTGAATTTACAATTTTTATACTTCTGAGTTGTTATACATTTTGACAGATATTTCATTAGTGTTGAGAACATACATCAAGTGTACAAATTTGACTTTAAAGAATAAACAGAAGGAAGAAATGTCTTTGTGTTGGAAAGTTATATTTACTTATAAGAAGACAAGGAAGTAAATGCAATGTTTCTCTAATTCTTGATCCATTTATTATTAAAACAGTAACTTACATGTCTGAATGTCTGATTTCACAGACATTACAATTATTTTGAATTATATAAGCCTACAGGGTGCCTTGATTAAATCAAGATGTCTTTCAGCATAGGACAATGTGCCACTGATTTTTGACCTTCTAATGTTCTGAACTGTCAGAAATTTTTAAAATGACCTTTATGCTGTAACTCATTTGCCATTTTGTGGCAACTTCATATTTTCTTAGCTTATGAGGGTCATATACCCAATGTAAATTTCTATGAGAATAAGGGAGTCATTTAAAAAATCATATTTTTCAGGCTGAATGAAGGCAGCTTTATATATTGAACTAAACCTGAAATGTCAATTTAGTTGTTTTTTTTTTAAATATTGGAGTATTTGAAACATGTGGAAACTTTACAAATATTTAATAAGAAAGAGATGCATTTCAAAGTTTTGTGTCCACTGTATAAATGAACATATGAGGCTAAGTTATTTTTTCCCCAGCAAAATAATACTTTCATTAGTTTAAACAATATTACCACACACAACTTCTTAGAGAAAACCAGATGAAGTAAAGTGAGGCTGTGTTCTAGATATTTTGATTGCTCTGTGGTATACAGAATTGGTTTAACTACCATTCTCTTCCACAAATAGTTCACAAAACAGAGCACATGACTTAAAAATTCAGGCATTTCACTTATTTGGCAATAAATCTAATTGAAATGCAGTAGTAATTATTTTTATTTTATAAAATAATGTGCAAGATAATAATGTGTATTTGAAAAAGAAATTCCACATTGCCATAACAATGTAATAAAAGTAGTTAAAGCTGGGGGCAGCTACATGTAAAAGAATGAAATTAGAACACTCCTTAACACCATACACAAAAATAAACTCAAAATGCATTAAAGACCTGAATGTAAGGCCAGACACTATAAAACTCTTAGAGGAAAACAGGCAGAACTCTCTTTGACATAAGTCACAGTAAGATCTTTTTTGCCCCACCTCCCAGAGAAATGGAAATAAAAACAAAAATAAACAAATGGGACCTAATAAAACTTAAAATCTTTTGCACATCAAAGGAAACCATAAACAAGATGAAAAGACAACCCTCAGAATGGGAGAAAATATTTGCAAATGAAGCAACTGACAGAGGATTAATCTCCAAAATACACAAGCAGCTCATGCAGCTCAATATCAAAGAAACAAACAACCCAATCCAAAAATGGGCAGAAAACCTAAATAGACATTTCTCCAAAGAAGGTATACCAATTGTCAACAAACACATGATAGGATGCTCAACATCACTAACCATTAGAGAAATGCAAATCAAAACTACAATGGGGTATCACCTCATACTGGTTTGTAGAAATCTACAAACAATAAATGCTGGAGAGGGTGTGGAGAAAAGGAAACCCTCTTGTACTGTTGGTGAGAATGTAAACTGATACAGCCACTACGGAGAACAGTATGGAGGTTCCTTAAAAAACTAAAAATAGAACTACCATATGACCCAGCCATCCCACTACTGGGCATATACTCAGAGAAAAATCATAATTCAAAAAGACACATGCACCCCAATGTTCATTGCAGCACTATATACAATAGCCAGGACATGGAAGCAACCTAAATGTCCATCAACCGAGGAATGGATAAAGAAGATGTGGTACATATATACAATGGAATATTACTCAGCCATAAAAAGGAATGAAATTGGGTCATTTACAGAGACGTGGATGGACCTAGAGAGTGTCCTACAGAGCGAAGTAAGTCAGAAAGAGAAAAACAAATATTATACGTTAACACATATATTTAGAATCTAGAAAAATGGTATAGATGATCTTATTTGCAAAGCAGAAATAGAGACACAGATGTAGAGAACAAACGTATGGAGACCAAGGCAGGTAAGGGGGGGAGTGGGATGAAGTGGGAGATTGGGATTGACAGATATACACTATTAATACTACATATAAAATAGATAACTAATGAGAACCTACTGTATAGCTCAGGGAACTCTACTCAGTGCTCTGTGGTGACCTAAATGGAAAGGAAATAGAAAAAAGAGGGGATATATGTATACATATAGCTGATTTATTTTGCTGTACAGTAGAAACTAACACATCACTGGAAAGCAGCTATAATCCAATAAAAATTAATTTAAAAAACCCCGAAGTGGTTAAAGGTGGCCTTCTGGACAATTATGATGTTAAACACCCTTGATTAATTCTTCTTTAAATAAGGAAACATAAGCTCTGTAAAACTAGTCCCTTAAAATCATATCAAATATGAGCTCATTTTGGAAATAATAAAAACAAGAGAGAATGAGGAGTCAGGTATGCAAGCTGTGAAGCATTTTCTTCCCAAATTGTGATTATATTCAAAATTGAGAAGAGAGAATGAAAACATATTACAAACTCAAACATGTGGCCTAATCCTAGGCATCATTTCTCCCATCTCCATTCTTTGCTTTCTTCTGAAATCCACTTGTGTTCTAAATCTATCTGACAGATCAAAGAAGCAAACAAAAATTAAGAAGAAAAAAGAAAGAAAAAAGGAAGGAAGGGACGAAGGGAGGGATAAAAAGAAGTGGAAAGGAAAGAAAAGAGAAGAAAAGGGGGAAAATGTATATTTTTTGTTTGTTTTTTGCTTTTATTTTTTTTTTTATTTATTTTTTAAATTTTTATTAGAGTATAGTTGCTTTACAATGTTGTGTTAGTTTCTGCTGTACAGCAAAGTGAATCAGCTATATGTATACATATATTCCCACTTTTTTAGATTTCCTTCTCATTTAGGTCACCACAGAGCACTGAGTAGAGTTCCCTGTGCTATACAGTAGGTTCTCATTGGTTACCTATTTTATACATAGTAGTGTATATATGTCAATCCCGATATCCCAGTTCATCCTGCCCTCCCTTCCCGCCCTGGTGTCCATAGGTTTGTTCTCTACATCTGTGTCTCTATTTCTGCTTTGCAAAGAAGTACATCTGTACCCCCCAAAATGTACATTTCTAACTATTGGACAAACACAAATGCCCGTGGCATCTGGGACCTTTTGTATACACTTAGCTAACTTACAGAAGAGACTTTATAAAGAAATTTAATAGATTTTCATTTTATAGAAGTTTAATGAGTCTTAGCATTAAAACAGAGTTTGTTCTCAACCAGAAGGGTACTGAAACGGCTTCTCTCTGTTCATTTGTTCTCTATTTAGCAGGGTTTTTTTAGGGCTTCTTTTACCACATATGGAGAGTTCAGTTAGGCAATGAGCTTTGGGACCCATGTCTTCTGATGGGCCTATTCCTATGTGCAAATGCAGACAGCACATGAGATTTCAAAAAGTCGCTCTAGCATAGGTACCAGAAAATACCATCTAATAAATTGCTGCCTTGCCCCATTTCAGCTCAACCTTAACTTCCTTAACCTCCCTGGCTCTTCATTTTCATTGGATTTGAATACAAAATTATATAGCCCTTCCTGGCCTCTAATAAGTTCCTCAATTGGAACTTAGTGTCCTTATTGCTCTATGGTAATATGCCAGCCCTTCTAAAAACATTTTTTTAAAAGGCTTCTATCTCTTGACAAGCCTTTGCTATCTCGTCTGCACTCTTCTAGCTATATGTGCTCTCTGGTTTCATCACTCTTTTCAGGTCCAGTGTTGTTCAAATTGGCAAAGTTCTTTGAGAACAGAATACTCCAGAAAATTCACAGCTTAAGTTCAAGCAGTAAGAAAGGGATAGGCTAAGTAGAAATTGAGAGTGCTGGTTTGTCACTTCTTTCTATTGACCCTCTGCTTCCCCACTGTCTTCATTTGCTGTCTGGCCTCAGAGGGAAGGATTTTCAAGGCATTTTCTTTATCCTTCTTCTTTATGAAAGTTTGTCCTCAGCTGGTTAGTTGTCATTTTAGAAGTTAACTGACAATTAATCCTCAAAAGTCTTACTTTGCTTAATTAAAATACTTCCTACCATCATCAACAATGTTAGCTGCATTATAGCAGTTGATCACCCTGGTATGTAAAGATTTAATTATTTAAAATTTAACCATCAACTCAGGACGATGACTATTTAGAAGACCAGGACCTTCTTAGAAACACATATATCGCACCACGGAAGCACCTCCTCTACTTATCCTGAGGGCTGGACTTTCTAATTTTGCTTTAACAGACTTTTACCAATTTTTCAGACTTTCACAAATGTGGAGAAAGGTATACAGGTGTATGGACCTCTCCGACACTAAAAACATATTGGGAATTGGCTGGAAGTCAGAGTTATGCTCAGACACAAACTACTAAGGTTCAGTCTTATTTTGCATCTTTTAAAATCAGGAGGAAGACACTCATATTTTCTTCTTCAACTTTGAATTTCACATTCCTTTGAAAGAGAAAATGCTTGGATCTTTGAGACTGATAAAAGATATCCAGAGTATGTCTATAAGCTCTCTTAGGTCAGGAGCCATAACAACATAATTCAGTACTGGAGCCCCAAACATACCCCGAGTACATGCATATGGTAGATGCCAACTATGTTTTTGTTAATTGTCAAATGTAATATCAAATGATGATGACAATGTGGTTGAAAGTGGATTATTGATTTAGAATAACTAGGCTAAAAAAAAGACTCCAGAATATACAGGATATTCCCTAACAAGAAGCACAGGTAGGGGGTTGACAAGAACTTACCTCATTAATTATTAATTAAATAGCTGTAATAATTTAGACAGTACAGTACTAGCACAAGGTCAAACAAATTCAACAATGGAACTGAATAGAAATCTCAGCAACAATCTACATATTTGGAAACTGTATTTATGTAGAAGTGGCATTGAATAACAATTCCCTTGGGATTTCCTGGGTGTGACGAGCATTTTTTGTTCTAATAAGGCAATGCTTGGTGGACTCCAGGATGGAGGCTGGTCACCAGAAAGATTAAGCTATGATTAGAAGCTTGGAACTTTCAGCTCCATCCCCTAACTTCCAGGTAGAGGATAGGGGCTAAAAATTGAGTTAATGATGAATCATGCCAGTATGAAGAAACCTCCATAAACATCCCAAAGGTAGGGGTTTCAGGGAACTTCTGGGTTGGTGAGGTCATGGAGGTGCTGAGAGAGAAGCATGCTCAGATAGAGTATGGAAATTTCATGCCCCTTCCCACATTCTTTGTCCTATGTATCTCTTTCATCTGGCTATTCCTGAGTTACATATTTTTCTAACAAACTGGTAATCTAGTAAGTAAACTGTTTTCCTGAGTTCTGTGAGCTGCTCCAGCCAATCAGCTGAACCCAAGGAGGGAGTTGTGGGAACCTCTGATTTATATCCAGAAGCACAGGCAACAGGTACTTGCAATTCGCAGCTGAGGTGGAGGGTGGAGCGCTTGTGGGACTGAGACTTTAAGCTATGGGGTCTTATGTTATCTCCAGGTAGACAGGGTCAGAATTGAGTTAAATTGTAAGACACCCAGCTGGTATGGCAGAGAACTGGTTAGTGTAGGAAAAACCCACATACATTTGGTAATCAGAAGTGTCCAAGGTGAAGTGTTCTGTGGGAGTAGTAAAGGAGAAACACACAGGAAGAGTATAGTTTTTTCTTAACAGATCTGTTCTTTGAAATTTGTTTAGATAGCTCTATGATATATTATATAAAGAATCTGATGATCAGCATATGCATTAAATGCTATAAATTTTCCTGTAAGCACTGCTCTTGCTGCATCCCACAAATTTTGATAATTTGAAATTGACAACTGATGAATAATTTGACAATTTTAAAACATTGTATTTTCACTTTCATTTAGTTCAAAGTTTTAAAAAACATTCTATTGAGATTTCTTTGTTATCCCTGTATGTGTTGTTTAATATACAATATTTTGGCATTTTCCAGCTATCTTTTGTCACTGATTTTTTTAATCTGTAATAAAGGTTTTTCTAAAAAATTTTATTGTAGTTGATTTACAATGCTGTGTTAGTTTCAGGTATACAGCAAAATTAATCACTTATACATATACATATATCCACTCTTTTTTAGATTCTTTTTCCCATATAGGTCATTACAAAGTATTGAGTAGAGTTCCCTGTGCTACAAAGTAGGTCCTTATTAGTTACCTATTTTATATATAGTAGTGTGTATATGTCAATCACAATCTCCCAGTTTATCCTTCCCCCACTTCTACCCCTGTGACCGTAAGTTTAGCTTCTATATCTGTGACTCTATTTCCGTTTTGTAAATAAGTTCATTTCATTTGCACGAACATGAATGGACCTAGAGATTGTCATACTGAGTAAAGTAAGCCAGACAGAGAACGACAAGTATCCTATGATATCATTTATATGTGGAATCTGTCATTGATTTTTAATTCCATGTTGATATGAGAACAAACCTTAAGTGATTTCTATTCTTTAAAATTTTTAAGGTGTGACTTATGGCCCAGAACATGGTCTATCTTGGTGAATGTTCCATGTGAGCTCAAACATCATGTGTATTCTGCTGTTGTTTGATGAAGTCGTTGATAGATATCAATTATATCTAGTTAATTGATGGTATAGAATTCAGCTATGTCCATACTGATTTTCTGCCTGTTGGATCTGTTCATTTCTGACAGAGGAATATTGAAGTCTTCAACTGTAACAGCGGATTCATCTATTTCTCCTTGTAGTCCTATCAGTTTTTTGCTTCGTGTATTTTAATGTTCTATTGTTAGGTGCATATTTATTAAGGATTGTTATGTCTTCTTGTTGTATTGACCTCTTTATCATCATGTAATCCTCTCTTTATCTCTGATAACTTTCTTTGCTCTGAAGTCTGCTTTGTCTGAAATTAATACAACCACTCACTCTTTTGATTAGAGTTTGCATGACATACTTTTCATCATCCCTTTACCTTTAATCTAATGTGTCTTAATATTTAAAGTGGGTTTCTTGTAGACAAGATATATTGTGGTCTTGTTATTTTATCAACTTTGATTATCTGTCTAATTGGTGTATTTAGACCATTGACATTTAAGTGATTATTGATACGGTTGGATAGCTATCTACCATATTTGTTACTGTTTTCCACTTCTTGCCCTTGTTTCTACTTTTGTCTTCTACATTTTGTCTGCCTTTTGTAGTTTTAATTGAGCATTTCATACAATTCCATTTTCTCTCCTTTTGTTGAATACCAATTATACTTTAAAAACAAACTTTTTTAAAACAACTGACGTGCTTCTTCTTTATGCTGATGTTTACCCCTTGTGCCTGTTTCCTTCTGTGTTTTGTGATCTCTGATTATGAGCATGTCTTTTCTTGCTCTCACTCTGTGGAAATCCTAAGGGACTAAAAGTGAGACGCTTTAAACTACAGAAGATTCATGTTTGCTTCTGCTATGATTCAAGAGGTTTTGGTAATGACTTGAGGCTTCTTGAATCTCCTGCTTATGCTTCTGCACACTCTGATAAACTCCCATATAGTAGCATTTAATCCCACGTTTGGCATGGTTATCTATACCTTGGACTAACTCAGCTTTCAGGTTAACTTATTCTTAGCACAGCTTCCTACTCAAGCTTCAACTTATAGCTGTGTTGATTGCTTATTTGGGCCCTTGAATATGTTCCTTATTTCTTGAAACCCAACAATGTATTTATATGCAAGATTTAATTGTTTTGTAGGAGGAGGACTCTTCAGAGTGTCTTATCTATCACCCTGCTGGTAACTGACATGTATCATTTTCTTTTTAATTCTATGAAATTTCAAATGTTAATTTGTTCAGTCAAAAGGATTACATACATCTCACTCAAATTTTCTTTAAACTTGATGAGAATATATTACCATCAGCATTTTAAATTTGTAACTCCTAAATTAGTTCAAATCCCTGTGACTGAGAATGTATTATTTAAAATGTGTCATACTGGTGACTTAGGTCATTGTTCAATCACAAAAAATAAGATAAGAAAATAGTAAAATAAGTACAACCTTCCTAATAATGACTTTTAACATGTAGCCAATCTACAAGAAAAAAAAAGCAATTATCTTTCTATGTTGGGTGTTTGGCACCATAAATATACAACCTATTTTGCTACAATTATAGTATCTTCTTCAAAAAACAAGACTTCTTATAAACTTACATGATTTAATATTTAATAGTTATATTTCTATTCCTTTTTATTATGCACTTCCTGGATATTAACAGAATTTGCAAACACCAGAGTCTTGAGTATCACTATCAATTTGCATTAACAAAAAACTCTTCTTCATACTATCTATAATTATTTCATGCCTCATAAATCCAACTTGGCGTTTTGCTAACTAGAAAGTCCTAGACTACATCAAAGCTGTAGTGTCTTCAAATCTCCAGAGGTGGGGCTCAGGAATGAGCATTACTAAATCCAGGATTAAGCTCCTCAGATGATATGAGCCATATTATAAACTACTGTTCTTTGCAATATGAAGAAATTTGTTGTCATAATGATTAAATAACTAGATTTTACAAGACTAATCACTGAGCATTGTTTCAAAGAAACAGAACTAATGAATGATTTTAAAAAATCTTTGTACCTGCATTTCCTTTTATTCTCATTCTTTTTCCAGGCCAGGTCTTCCAAAAGTCTTGTTTTTAACCATGTAGGAGTTAAATTTTCCTTAAGAAGGAGGACTATAAAATCAACCAGTCTAGAAAGGAAGTCTGTTTTAATCCCCAACTGGAGTATAAAGATACGCCATTGCCTCTGTATTTAATGTTTTGTTTTTCTCACACAGAAATCCTGGTGTGTGACATGAAAGAATCAGGATCTTTCTGGCCCCTGATTACTTACTGGACCTCTCAATACTCTGCTTAGGTACCTCCAGCCTCACACTTTATCCCTGTTCCTATCTTACTTTCCGTGGCAGAGCCTCTAGGTGCCTACCAGGTATCCATTTACATCTTATTTGATAAAATAATACTTTTATTCAGGAGAGTAAGTTCATAAAATTTCCAGCAAATGTTTCATCTTTTAACATTGGTTTTCACAGACTATTTTATGGTTGGGTAAAAAGTTATAGCTTATCCACAAATTCCCCATATCATATAGCCAACAATTTATCCAATCACTATATATATGTATATTGTATATGTACATATGTACACATATATATGTGCATGTATACACATATATATACCCATAGATATTGAATTATTAAATGTTTTTATTATCTTCTTGTAGAAATTAGCAGTGCCATAAAATAGAAACCATAACATAATAATTCATTTGAAAAGTGAGTGATCTTTCTTTTCTTCAATCTTTCTTCAGATCCCACTATATATTAATAGAGAATTTATTCTTCTGTATCCACAAACTATCTCTTCTTAATTTAAATAAAAACTGTATAAAAATAAATGCTATAATCATAGCACCACTGTTAATGATTTATAGCAAATGCTATATTAAATTATGCTCAGAAAGAATCTTTGGAAGGGTTCCTTCAATCACATATTGCTCATTAAAAGGAGCCAAATGCATCCAAGTGTGACTTTTGGCTAAGCTGTTAATAAGAAGGCAGTTCAATATGAGTTAATTACAGTTATGATATCTTTTATAAACAATTATGATAACTTTAGCACTCCATCATCATTAAGATGTAAACAGTTCTCGTAGACTGGTTTGAATTATAATTATATCAAGCCAATGAATTCAATTTTTAGCCGATCACACACTCATCTGAGAGATTAAGGAAGTAGAGTTTCTTTCTGCCTGCCTTTCAGCTCTGTGCAGGCTACCCTTGGGAGATCACATAGGGATGGTCACAGTCACCCACCATTCCCCCCCTCTTCCCCACAGAAACAAAAAATGACAACATTAAAATAACAGCTTTATTTCCCCTATGAACTATCATAAAGAACAAAGGAAGAAGAATGTACTAACTTTCATATTTGGTGACTCAGCCTACCAGACGTACAGACCCCAAGCTTAAATATGAGGATCACAATAGTAGCATGCTGAATCAAGTCACTAGGTGGGACAGAGTTCTCCCACAGCTTAAAGGTTTATGCATGCAGTAACAAACAATAAATGCTTACTGAAAGGATGCATGATTGAAACAATGTAAATCCGACAACAACATTTAAGGAACCATACTATACTTTCAGTTAGAATTCTGGATTCAAAACAGGAATGTAAAGAGAAGCCTCAAAGAATCAAATCCAATATTCATGATATTGAACTGAGTTAATAAAATGTCTTAAGAATGCTAGACTTCATTTTTCAGTCTCTCATAGAAACGTTTCAACTTTTTAAAGGTATCTTTTCCATCAGTCTGACAAACCTTTGCAACTATGACACTGTTTTCTCTTTACTGTCATCCAAGTTTGCCCCGAACACGTCAAATATTCATAACTAAGGGCATTTCTGATGGCTCTTGCTTAAAAATCAGGGGTAATGTGATAAAAATCGTGACTTTTATATGTCCCTTCAGGATTGATCCAAAGAAGACACAGTATTATATATACATCTTTCAAGACTTAGTTGAAAGCTGACATCCTATATTGTGGAAAATTAAAACTTTTAGATAGAAAGTGAGCATATCTGACTTAAATAGCACAAAGCAATATACCAAAATAATGAGAAGATGTTTCTAGGCACTCTTAAATGTAGATACTTGATATTTGCCCCATCTGACATGAAGAGTTCTGCTGACTGGGCCATATTTGCTTACTTTGATCTTATTCAAAATCTGTTTGACATCTGACACATTTATAAGGAACAAAAGTTTGTAAGCATTGTATCTATTGGTACAGATGAGTGGAATACAGAAAACATAGAGATTATAAATTAAGAAAGAAAAGTGAGTGCAAATGCTTTGGTATCTTTGTAGTAGCACAATCTTGAGGACAAACTTCCTTATAATCAAGCAGGATCAAGAAGAATGAACTGTTCCTGCCAGAAACTGGATCCCAGATTACAAGGAAGTAATGCATTGATGATTACTAAACTGGCACTTTCAACACATTCAGCCGTGGTTCTTTGCAATGCCAATGCACATCTCTGCTCCCTCACACAATACCACTGATGACTCCATAATAGCAGCAACTTTTTGAATCAGCCATATGCATACATATGTCCCCATATTCCCTCCATCTTAAGCCTCCCTCCACCCTCCCTATCCCACCTCTCTAGGTCAACACAAAGTACCAAGCTGATCTCCCTGTGCTAGGCAGCTGCTTCCCACTAGCTAACTATTTTACATTCGGTAGTGTGTGTATGTTGATGCTACTCTCACTTCACCCCAGCTTCCCCCTCCTACCCCGTGTCTTCAAGTCCCTTTTCTATGTCTACATCTTTATTCCTGCCCTGCAACTAGGTTCATCAGTACCATTTTTTTTTTTTCTGGATTCCATGTATATGTGTTAGCACACGGTATTTGTTCTTCTCTTTCTGACTTACTTCACTCTGTATGATAGACTCTAGGTCCATCCACCTCACTACAAATAACTCAATTTCATTTCTTTTTATGGCTGAGTAACATTCCATTGTTTATATGTGCCTCATCTTCTTTATCCATTCATCTGTCGATGGACACTTAGGTTGGTTCCATGTCCTGGCTATTGTAAATAGTGCTGCAATGAACATTGTGGTACATGTCTCTTTTTGAATTATGGTTTTCTCAGGGTATATGCCCAGTAGTGGGATTGCTGGGTCATATGGTAGTTCCTTTTTTTTATTTAATGAGAAGAGCTTGTTAATTCATTGAGCAATGAAACCAGAATTATTGTGTCTACTTTACTTTTAGAGAGGCGAACTTTTACCTGTTTGCAGGCATGTCTTCTCTTGCTTCCTTCCTTTCTTCTTTCCTTTCTCTCATTCTTAATAATGGCTATTGAGCATCTTCTACATCCCAGATGATATGCTATACACTAAGTGGTTAAACAGGTCCCTGTCTGCATAGAGCTTAATTCTAGTGGAAGAAGATTGATAACAAACTAATGAATTTATCATGTTTTGGATGATGGTGGGTGCTATGATGAAACTTAAAGCAGGGTGAAGGGATCAGACAGTATTCTTGGCTGGGGGAAAGCAGACACTATTTTATATATAGTGGTCAGGAAAGGCCTGACAGGATGATATCTGAGCAATGACCTGACAAAAAAGAAATGATGAGACACATGGTTCTCTGGAGGAAGAACATCCAAAGCAAAGAGAACAACAGATGCAAAGAGTCAAGAGAATGCTTAGTTTATTCAACTTTCAAGTGTAACAAAGGTTGACAAGGGTGACACTGGGAGGGGAAAATTCAAAGAGATGATAGACAGAAAATTTCTTTGCTATTTCCCTGTGGCAGCTGGGGTGGAATTTTTCTAGGCTGCATTTCATAATATATGCCTTTGTGGCTCCTGGCTTTCTCATGGCAATTCAAATCCTGCTTCCTGTACTTCTCTAATCAGTGGTCAGGATTATTATCCATGTGGTTGTATAAAGAGCCTTATACTCCTTATCTAAAGTCCATATCTGGAAAAGTTCCAATTTCCCTATGGGCATCCTGGCTTTACATCTAATCAGTGTTCTTTCTTGGCTTTTCTGCTCCATTTCAAACACTTGTGGATTTTCCCATTCTTGATTTCAAGCCTAGCTATGCATCTAATTTATTCAGCTATATTCTATATGTTTGAGGCATCACTCCTTGTGGTAATACATTCCACCATATTTACCTAAAAATAACTATTTCCTTCATGTCAGCTGACCAGTGGGTCTAATTGTTTGACAGAGTTTACTATCTTCATAAAAATATATTTTTAAAGAATCAAATTCTCATATCTAAACTTTATTCAGGAGTTTATAGAAAACACAGATACTTGGTAAATCCATAGTTTAAGCTTACAGAAGCTGTCTCTTGAGCACTGGTTCTTTTTTCTTGCCAAATTCCATAAAATGTGAAAATTTATATAATATAGACCAATATAGTCTGAGCAAGATGGGAAATGTTTGACAGCCAGATGTCCCAACTTTTTAGCTAAGATGTAAGATATATTTGATCATGTCAATAAATATGTAAAACAGGTTACCATGTATCAATATAAGCAATTTTAAATATGAAATATAAGAATTAATTAAAAAGAAACTAAACCAAATTTGTGCCACCATTCCAGTACTGAAAATTCAATGTTTTATTTTCTGTTGGAAATATAATAGTTATAACTACATTTTCTAAGTCCACACTATAGGGAAAAAGGTGACTAAATCAGTGAAGCTCAGCCTGTGCCCTCATAATTCATTGAATTAAATGCCTCCACCAGACTCTACAGAAAATGAAACCTAATTTCATCAGAAACATTTACAGATCCATCTAGCTAATTCACTTCATAGTGAAAACTGAATTGTACCTCATGGTATTGGAGGAATGTAAATTTGGGGATTACTAAAGAAACAAAAACGTTCAGAAGTAATAAGTATTGACTTGCTGTCAGGTAGCAATCACAGAAATGGCTGGTAAACAATATACTAAGTGGTTGTAGAAACACTGTGCTATTAACTGCCTTTTCAGGGTGACATGAGAAAGCGATAACAAGCTAAAATCATGCTTTTATTTGGCGACACAAAAGCTGATTTATCCAACATCCATCCATCCAAATTTCTAATTATTCAAGATGTAGTCTTCTTAATGACAAAATCCTGACCTGCCATTTAGCTACTAACCTTAGGAAAATTATTTAACGTGTCTCTCGGTTTCCTCAACTATTAAATACAGATAAGGACAGTGCTCCTTCATAAGCTATTTACAGGGAACACATAAGTATCAATAAATATATTTAAGGTGCTGAAACCAGTGTCTGATACATATTAAGAGTTACAAAAGTGCTACCTATTACTATATTTATTGCTTTATGTGGTATGGACTGGATTGGGCGGGCATTATTACTACCTATATAGGCATTGTATGATAAAGATGATGGGGGACTTCTCAGGCCAGGCCAGGTATCGTTACCTGAAAACTGTATACAAAGAAAGACTTGAGAAGATGACAGACCAGAGATAGGAGCTCATTGAAAGACTGAGAGTTAATAATAAGATTACAGAATACCTCCTCTCTCCTATACCTTATCACCATATCAACAGGTTCTAGTATAATTACAGTGGATTACAGCTGAAAGAGCTGCAAAATGCAAACACTATCTGTGGAAAAGTATTTATAAAAACCCAAAGTTAAGAAGAGAGACAAAAACAAGCACACTAGAACAAGTTGGAATATCTGGCAACTATGACAATAGCAAATACTAAATACAGACAAACATCTAACCAGATTAACATAAATCTTCACACCAGAGGCTTATTTATCTCAGTTCTTTGTTACCCAAAACAACTTGTGCAACTTTCAACAAAAAATTGCAAGAATTTTTTTTTGCCAAAAGACAAGAAAAAAGAATAGACTGTAGGAAAACAAATATCATGAGTAGATTCAGATATGACACAAATGTTGGGGTTATCAGATAAGGAATGTAGAATAACTATGATAAATATGTTAAGGGTTCTAAATGAAAAACATAAATAATATGCAGTAATATATGGGTAATGTAAGTAGAGGTATGGAAATTTGAATTTAGAATCAAAAGAAAAACAAAACAATTTTGTTTACTGAAAACAAAACAACTTTAAAAACCATGACACAGAAATAAAGAATGTCTTTAGTGGGTTCATTAGTAGACTTGAAGTGGTTGAGGAAAGAATCAGTGAGTTGAAGATATAGCAATAGAAACTTGTAAAGTTGAAATGTAAGTAGAGAAAAGAATGAAGAAAAAAATCCAAGAACTTTGGAGGCAAGTTCAAAAGATGAATTAAACAAAAATATGCAAAACCAGAAGGAAAAAGAACATACAGAGCAGAAGAAATATTTGAAGTAGCAATGACTGAGACCTTTCTAAAATTAATCGTGGACAATAAACTACAGATAAAGGAAGACCAGAGACAGCAAGAAGATAAATGGCAAAAAAAAAAACAACCCAACCTAGACCTATCATAGTAAAAGAGCAGAACACCAAAGAGTAAGAGATTACTTTGAAAGAAGTTGGGGGGGGAGAGGGATTACCTATAGAGGAATAAGTTTAAGAATTACAGCAGGTTTCTCTGAAAAAAATGCAAGCATAAGAAGAGGGGGTGCGATATTTAACGTGTTGAAAGAAAAATCATCCATTTATAATTCTCTATCGAGCAAAGCTATCTTTAAAGGTGAAGGAGAAATAAAGACTCTCAGACAAACAAAAGCAGAGAATTTATCACCAGCAGACCTTCCCTGAAAGAAATCTTCAAAGAAGTTATTCAGAGACAAGGAAAACACAGGTCAGAAACTCAGATCTACATAAAGAAAAGGAGAACATTGGGAAAGGAATAAATAGAAGTAAAACAATTTTTTTCTTGTTCTTTATTTCCAAGTTTTTTGAGGTATAATTAACATATAATGCTGTGTAAGTTTAAGGTGTATAATGCAATGACTTAATATGTATATATATTACAAAAGGATTACCACAATAAGGTTAGTTAATACATGAATCATCTCACATAGTTACCTTTGTGTGTGTGTGTGTGTGTTGTGTGGTGAGAACTTTTAAGATATACTCTCTTCTCTTAGCAACTTTCAAGTAGACAATACATTATAACTATAGTCATCATGCTGTACATTGTATCCCCATGACTTGGGGGATAACTGAAAGTTTGTATCCTTTGACCACCTTCATCCATTTCCCCATCTGGCATGCCCTGGAAACCACTAATATACTCTCCGTTTCTATGAGTTTGGTTTTGTTATATTCCACATATAAGTGAGAACATACAGTATCTGTCTTTCTCTGTCTTATTTCACTTAATATAATTCCCTCAAGATACATCCATGTTGCTGCAAGTGGCAGGATTTCCTTCTTTTTTATGGCTGAATAATATTCCATTGTGTGTGTATGTATACCGCATTTCCTTCATCCACTCATCCATCTATGGACACTTAAGTTGTTTATACATCTTGGCTATTGTAAATAATGCTGAAATGAGCATAGAGGTGCAGATATCTCTTTGAGATAGTGATATTCTTCCCTTCAAATATCTACCCAGAAGTGGAATTGCTGGATTATATGGTAGTTCTAGTTTTAATTTTTTGAGGAATCTCCATACTGTTTTCCATAGTACCAATTTACATTCCCACCCACAGTACACAAAATTCCTTTATCTCAACATCTTCACCAGCACTTGTATCTCTTCTCTTTTTGATGACAGCCATCCTAACATGTTTGAGGTAGTATCTCACTGTGGTTTTAATTTGCATTTCCTTGATTGTTAGGGTTGTAGGGCATCTTTTCATGTCCCTGTTGGCCATTTGTATATCCTCTTTGGGAAAATGTCTGTTCAGGTTCCTTACCCAGTTTTAAGCCAGATCATTATTATCTTCTGCTATTGAATTATATGAGTTCCTTATATATTTTGGATACTTACTGCTTATCAGATATACAGTTTGCAAATATGTTCTGGAATTTTATAGGCTGCCTTTTCATTTTTCTGATCATTTCTTTTGCTGTACACTTTTTAGTTTGATGTATTCCTGCTTGTTGATTTTTGCTTTTGTTGCTTGTGCTTTTGGTGTCAGATCCGAAAAATCATTGCCAAGACCAATGTGTGACAAGAAGCTTTGCCCCTTATTTTTTTTTCTAGTAGTTTAACAGTCCCAGGTCTTACATTTAAGTCTTTATTCCGTTTCTAGTTAATTTCTGTGAGTAATGTTAAGACAGGAGTCCTATTTTTTTTTATTCTTAATTGATCCAAAAGTTAACTTGTTTAAAGTAATAATGGTAACAAGGTATTGAGTGATTTTAGCACAGGTAAGTAAAATGAATGACAGTAAAGTCATAAGGGATAGGAGCAAGGAATTGAGAATATTTGGTTATAAGACACCTGAACCATAGGGTAAAGGATAATGTGCTTTGAAAGAAGACTTATGTTAATCAAAAAAGTATACTGTAAACTCTAGGGAAACCAATTAAATATTTGTAAAACATGTACATTTGATGAGCTAAGAGAAGAAACAAAATAGGAACATATAATATGCTTAATTAAAATGAGAGAAATTAGAAAAAGAAGCCTCTGACAAGAATTAATTTAAAAATTACATAGTTAATATTAACGCAAACATACCAATATCAGTTTAAATGGAAATGTTCTAAATACACCAGTTAAAAGATAAAGAGTTTCAGAGTGGATAAAAAAACAAAACCCAACTATTTGCTATTTAAAATAAAACTTTTGAATTAAACATTCTGATAAGCTAAATGTAAAGAAAGTTGTAAGGAGTTACCAAGGTAAGACCAATCAAAATAAAGCTGGAAGAACAGTATTAGTTTTAGACAAAATAAATTCAGAACAAATAGAGTTATCAGGGATAAAAAGGACATTACAAAATGATAAAGGGGTCAATTCTCCAAGAAGGCACAACATTCCTAAAAGGGTATGCACCTAACAATAGAGCATCAAAATACGTGAGACAAACACCGATAGAACTAAAACAAGATATAGGTAAATGCACTATTATAGTTGGAAATTAAAATGCTCTCCTAGTCAGTAACTGATGGGTTAAGTAGGTAGAAAATCAATAAAGAGAAAGTCACTATCAATCATCTTGGTCTAATTGGTAATCTTAGAATATTCTCTGTTATTCTCTTCAATGACAGCTGAATATTCATTATTCTCAAGTTCACATGGAACACTCATGAAGAAAGACAACATTCTAGACCATAAAACATACCTTAACAAATAGAAGGAATAGAAAACATACAAAGTACATTCTCCAACCACAATGGAATTAAGAAATCAATAGCAAAAACAGCTGGAAAATCACCAAATATTTGGAAATTAAACGGTACATTTTTAGTAACACATGGATCAAATAAGATGCCTCAGGAGGAATTAAAACAAATTTTGAACTAAATGAAAATAAAAATATAACATCAAAATTACTATCATACTTAAAAATAGTGCAGTGCCTAAAGGAAAATGTATAACATTTAGTGTATATAATACAAAAGAAAGACCTAAAATCAATAACCCAGTCTTCCAATTTAAAAGACCAGAAAAAGATGATCAATTTAACTCTAAAGCAAGCAGAGGAAAAAAATAATTAAAATTAGAGCACTAAGCATGAAATTGAAAACAGGGAAACAATAGAGAAAAATCAACAAAACTAAAAGGTAGTTCTTTGAAAAGAACCACAAACTTTATAGACCTCTAGCAAGGTTAACAAATATAAAAAGAAATAAGACATAAATTATTAGTATCATAACTGAAAGAGGGTCATTACTGCTAATTCCCTGGATTTAAATGGTAATAAAAAAATATATGAACAGCTTTATGTCCACAAATTTGATAATTTAGATAAAACGGACCAATTATTTGGAAGACACAAAGTACCAAAACACACATAAAAGTAAATTACTTGAATAATTCTATATATTGTAAAGTTGTTAAATCATAACCAATAGCTTTCCTAACCAATAAATCACCAGACTCAGATGATTTTACTGGTAAATTCTAGCAAGCAGTTAAGGAAAAAAATGGCACCAATTCTCTAAAATCTCTTCCAGAAAAAGAGGCAGTGAGACAACTTATCTCTTCCGACTGCATAGCACAGGGACCTGTACTCAGTGCTCTGTGGTGACCTGAATGGGAAGGAAATCCAAAAAAGAGGGCGTATATGTATACGTATAGCTGGTTCACTTTGCTTACAGTAGAAACTAACACAACATTGTAAAGCAACTAGACTCTAATAAAAAACTTTTAAAAAAAGAAAACTTTTCTCTTTCTCTGAGAACAGCATTGCCCCAATACCAAAACAGATTAAGATACTGTAAGAAAGGAAAACTACCGAACAATGTCTCTTATGAACATTGACCAAAATATCCTAAAATATATCAACAAATTGAGTTCAAAATGTATAAAAAGTGCCATACACCGTGACCAAGTGAAAACTTATTCCAGATATGCAAGACTGGCTCGATATTTGAGAATTAATCAATGTAATCATATTATCATATCAGTGGAGTCACAAAAGCATTTAGCAAAATCCAAAGTCCATTCATGATAAAAACTCACATCAAACTAGGAATCAAGGGGAAATTCTTCAATTTGACAAAGAACGTCTACATGAAACCTACAGCTAATATATTAAATCATGCAAAATTGGACACTTTCTTCCTAAGATCAGGAACAAACAAGGATGTTCTTTCTCTCCAGTCCCATTAAGCATTGTACTGGAAGTAAATAAAACACAATACAAAATAAAGAAATAAGAAGACAAGAAAGATCAATAAAAGATGTACACATTAGAAAGGAAGAAATAAAACTGTCTCTGTTTACAGATAATATGATCGTCTATATAGAAAATTTCACAGAATTGACCCCTTTCCCCCCAAAGAAAACCCCTCAGAACTAAAACAGCAAGTATATCAAAGTTTCAGATTACAGGGTAATACATAGAAGTCAATGGTTCCCTATACTAGTCATGAACTGGAATTCTGAATGTTAAAAAACACTCTTTCAATAGCATCTTATAAAATGAAATACTTAGGCATAAATCTCACAAAATATGTGTAGGGTTTATATGCAGAAAACTTCAAAACACTGAATAAAAAACAAAGAAGACATAGATAAATGAAGAGATATTCTGTGCTCATGGACTGAAGCTGCAGTATTTTTAACGTGTCAGTTCTTCTGAAATTGATCTCTACATTCGACACAATTTGGGAAGAGGGAAGGAGGGAAAGACAAACTAGGGGTATGGAATTAACAGATACAAACTACGATACACAAAACAGATAAGCAGCAAGGATTTACTAAATAGCACAAGGAATTATACACAATATCTTGTCATAACCTATAATGGAATATAATCTTCACAAAAACTGAATCACTATGCTATCTACCTGAAACTAACACGATATTGTAAATCAACTATACTTCAATTAAAAAATAGGGAAAAAAAAGAAAAAAATAATGTGGAAAAGGGAGGGGTTCATTATGATCCCCTCCTGAAAGTAGTATGTATCACTCTGACCATAATTCTTAGGCCAGCCCTCAATCATATAGCCCTGGTTAACTGCAAAGGAGTCTGGAGAATGTAATCTATCTCTGTTCCCAGAAAGAAGAGGAGTACATGAAAAATGATGAACTCTAGGGATCTCTTCCACCTATATGACTCATTGCTAAGAAATCACGATTGGATCAGATTACAAGGACAAAGACATTGTCTCTAAAAGGATTCTCTTAATACACAGAAATGTTTGCTGTAAGTACTACTGGACCCTTGGAATTCACAAAGAACCAAACTGAAATGAAGGGGATATGAGGAAAAATAAATTTAATTAAAGGAAGGGGAAGGTAATCAAGGTAATCCTGGGGATTAGGATGACAGTGGACTAGCAGGCCTGGTTTCAAAAGATAGAACACTGGAGCAAAAAGAAGGTTGGCCAAGAATGGAATCCTCATAGAAGACAAACATCACTTACTCCCATACTTTCCAGAGGCTCGCTGTAAACAAACATTTATTAATGCAGAAGCTCCTCTAGAGATGAGTGTCTTACTCTTTATTGACTGTAATTTCCTGTGTTCTGTTACATTCACACCACTCAAAAATGTTCTGAGTTATTTTCCAATATCAGGTATACTTCCCCCAAGCATTAAAATTCCAATAAAGGCATAAATTTGTTTTTAAAAAAATCTGAGCAAGTTATTTTCTAGATATCAACAAATGGATTCTAAAGTTTATATGGAAAGATAACATACCTAGAATAGCCAATACAGTACTGTGGGAGATGCACAGAGCGGGACTCACTACACCCAATTTTAAGAGTTATTGTAAGACAACAGTAATCAAGATAGCATAGTATTAGCAAAAGAATATACCCATAGATTAACAGATTCTGGTAGGCAGGTAATAAAAGATGTGTAACTTGACCCCACTGATTTTCAGGAGGCTGAATCACACAAATTAAAGCAAATGCTCTGGGTGTGCCTTCCATTGTAAATTGACCAAAATCCAGCTTGGAAGTAGGAAAATGTGAATAATAAATAAGGAATAAATTGAAAGAAGAGTGGTTGGTGTTTATAGGTATTGTGCATCTATTAGCACCTGTCAATTTTTTTCTTTTTCAAATTTATCTATAACTTTACCAATGCTTTTTTTTTCCTACCACTGAGGAAGGTGTATCACCTTAGGACTAACAGTTGTACCTGATCCAGCCACCAGTCTTCTCTACAGTTGCTACTACAGTTTTCTTCTTTTCTCTCCCCTCACTCCTTTACTTATGGGCACGACAGGAGTTTGTGGAGGGTGGATTACCATGTAGTCCTTGCAGTCAAAGGAATATAGTATTAAACCCCTGTTTCACGTCTAGCTAGATATCAATTGTCAGGCAGGTGTTTAACATGTGTGGATCAATATTAATTTTTCTATCTTCTCCTTAGCCTACAAACACATTCAAGTACATTCTAACATAACCTTCCTTTTCTCTCTTTATCCCTCCTGAAGCTACCAGTGCGAACAATTTTCAAAGACATGGCAAACTGCCTGCATATATTGTATTTCCTCTCCACTTCTTCATCCTCAAATCCCTGTGGATAGCATTCACTCCTGCTGGTCCCTCACATTATTAAAAAAAAAAAAAAAAAGTGATTAGTTACTTTCTATTTTCAAATACAAAGGCCTTCAGCTTGAGTTGTATTTACTCTGAGATAGTTTTGCTAATTTTGTTTTAATAAACAACTTCATTCCCTAAATCCCTGAAAGAATGTCATTAGTTCTCCCTGAATAAAACATATACTAAAACAGATTCAATCCGTCCATCTGACCCCATTTGATTAAAGTACCTTGACACAAACTATGATTCTTTAAGAAAAATACAAACATCTTGATTTAAAAGAATTTCTGGGTTATATATTCAATTAGTTATTCTAGTGGAATTAGGCTTAAGGCTTAAGATTCCTTCTCTTCTTACTGACTCAGCATGTTGTTTCATTTTTAGATATAAACACAGTAATGCAAAGTACACTAGAACCGCTCTACTTGAGGATGAGGCTGATACTAAAATTATTTAACTATTTCCTTTGAAGCAGAAGTGAACACCAATAAAAACTATTTTTAAATAATCTTAATGGTAATGTCACATTTATGAGAATCACTCTTTTTCAATGAACTACAAAAAGAGACAAAGGCAAGTGAAAGTCAATGGGGATAGAGGTAATTTTTTAATTTTCGAAGGTGATAATATTAAATCGTATCCAAAGTGAGATTTTAGCATTGATCATATTCAAGGGATTTTTGTCAACAAAAGTGATGAAATAAGAGAAAACATCTCATTAAAATATCCAGCTTCGGGCTTCCCTGGTGGCGCAGTGATTGAGAGTCCGCCTGCCGATGCAGGGGACACGGGTTCGTGCCCCGGTCCGGGAAGATCCCACATGCCGCGGAGCAGCTGGGCCCGTGAGCAATGGCCGCTGAGCTTGCGCGTCCGGAGCCTGTGCTCCGCAGCAGGAGAGGCCACAGCGGTGGGAGGCCCGCGTACCACAAAAAAAAAAAAAAAAAAAAAAAAAAAAAAATTCCAGCTTCACGTATGGTAAGGAATTGTCAACAACCATGTTAAAATTTATTCTCTCCATGGTTTTTTTTCCCTGGTATTCAAATATTAAGCCTTTTAAAATTAACTGCAGCATTTACATTATACAATTCAAGGTCAAATGTAAAAGTGACCAATCTCTTTGGACAAATTTTTGAACTTGTTTTGTATGCCCAACAAAAAAAGTGTTGAAATAAATCATCATAATTATTATGGTGCCAGTTATAATTGTTGTTACAAGCAGAGCAACTTGTGACAAAGGCAACTAGCTCTTGCTGCAAGTTACCTGTGTGCCATTCACAACAGAAACTTTCCTTATATTATCCATGGACCCCTCTCACCATCCCTGTGTGGAAGCTATTAACTCCACTGAGAGAAGAGAAAATTGCTTGACTTGCCCCAAGTCAAATATCCAGTATTGGCAGCTTTGAATTCGAACGAGGCTGGTGCAACTTCAGTCAATAGGTATACAATACATTCATTTGCTAAGGAAAGGGGAAATCTGGGGGTTACCTTGTGTGACAAGAAAATAAAGAATTCACACTTTTACTCTTCCTCTGCTAAGGAGAATTCAGACTACCTGTTCAATTTCTGTCTCTTCATTGTTTAGAATCGGGGTGATGATTGGGAAAATTGAGATGCAAAAAATCAACATTAGTTATTTTATATTTTAAAGTATGGAAAGCCACTGGTGCGTCTGGTGCCCAAAAGGGAACAGGGAGGAGGAGTGAAGGGAAGATTTCACTCAGGCTGAGTAGATAAAGAATTTTCTGGGATTTTAACAAAAGATGAGAAGGCTCGGGCTTCCCTGGTGGCGCAGTGGTTGAGAGTCCGCCTGCCGATACAGGGGACGCGGGTTCGTGCCCCGGTCCGGGAAGATCCCACATGCCGCGGGGCGGCTGGGCCCGTGAGCCATGGCTGCTGAGCCTGCGTGTCCGGAGCCTGTGCTCCGCAATGGGAGAGGCCACAGCGGTGAGAGGCCAGCTTACCAAAAAAAAAAAAAAAAAAAAAAAAAAAAAAAGATGAGAAGGCTCAGAAAAGTTACTGTAAGACTCCAAGAGAAAAGAAGGAAATAGAACCTTTAAGAACTCTTTCTTTGCATTAGAAAAATAATCCCCCTTTGTTGTTTTCTTGAGACTGCATTTAAGATCTAAATGTTTTAAGATTACTTTTAGACACAGGCAGCACATTTCTTAACATACAACACTGGGTAAAGAATAGGTCATGTGGAGACTTGGCTTTATTTTGATTACAGTAGACATCTAACTAGCATTGAGATGGAACTTCACATGTGAAAATACCTTTCCCTCTCTTTGTATTACAACCAATGCCTCTGGCAACTGGTAGAGGGCACTGAGCCTGAAATGACCTACTCCCCAATGGCTACCTCCCCTAGCTCTTCTCCTGAAATCTGGAGACCAACTGTTTTGGGGGTGGGGGGTTCGAGAGAGAATTTCTAGTCATCAAATTCTTCTCCAAGCGTTAGAAATTTTATCTAAGAGGTCAGATGTCTGGCAACAGATGACAGTAGCCTTAGAGAAAAATGTGAAAGTTTCATGTCAGCCAAGCAGAAGATACAGAAGCAGCCCTTTTTGAGAACTTTTACAGTTCCACTTCTTATGTATCAGACAGGAAAACTGGGGGGAAGATGCTTTAACCTGGAGTCTTGAAGTATAATGGGACTCTGCCCTTGGAAATTGTTGTTTATGGAGAAATTTCATTGATGCAATCTAGTTAAAAACCAACTGAGATGATCAAAGTGAGCAGCTGAGATTGCTGATAAGACTTGGTATATGAACATGGGAGATAATTTATCTAGGCTGGTGAAGTACTGTACTACATGCATTTGCCGTTGCAGCCTGTTCAGAGCAACACACAGGATCCTCAAGGACTCAGCATATGTGATATATCAATACTTGCTCCACCTGTGCTAAGCAACCTGAAGGACCACTGAACCTTCTTCTGAGCCCTGCACCTTCTGACATCAACTAACCTCTTACCAGAATCTGCTGTAGCAAGCTCACTGAGGGACATTATTCACTCTGCACTACAGAATCATGTTCAAGCTGGCCAAATGCAATGATACACTAACAAGCAAAGACAGATATCCTACTAGGTTTGGGAGGAATACTTCCACTGCTTTCTCCCTTTTTTCCTTTTTCTCCTTTTCTACTCTTTTCTCCTTTCTCTCTTTTATTGCCAAACCTTTTGAACAAGTTGTCTGTTCACTATCACTGCATTTAACCTCCTGCTTGCTCTTCAATGTTCTTCAATTCATCTTTCATCATAAATGCTTTGCTGAGTTAGCTCTTCCTAATTTCACACAAGAGTTCCAAGTTGCTAAGTTAAATATCATTTTCTATTTTCAACTCCTCTTTCTTATACTGATTTCTGAAGACAACATTTATTCATGTGTTCATTCAGTTTATTCTACTAATACTTTTAAACACCTACCTTCAAGAAACTGTATTCTAAGCAATGGGAGTAAAGAAATGATCAATAAAGACAAGGTTGATATTCTTGAGAAGCATATATTTTCATGTGGGAGACAGATATTAGACAAATAATCATAAAATTATGTTTAATTAAAACCCAAGTTACATCCTGTAAGGAAATGAAATTCAGTTCTTTTACAAGAGGCTGGTCTATATTGAGACTTGAGGTCAACTTTCCTGAAATAGTTAGTCTTGAGCTGAGATCTGAAGAGTGAATAGAACTTTACCTAAAGAGGTAAGGGGATGGGCACACTGAGCAAAGGATTAGTGGCAAGGGCATATTTTCCTGTACACTTACCCTCAGGAAACGGGGGTGGGATGTAAATGAAATGATTAAGAGGGAAAATGAGAAACATGGTTATAATTTACGTTGGCATAGGTTTTAATTTTGTGCCCCTAACATGAGCAGGTAAGTATTCTTACCCTCCATTTTAGAGATGAGGAAACTGAGTCACAGAAGTTTCATAAATTGAGTTCACAGAGGGTTCACAGGAGCAGTACCCTGATTAGAAGCCTCATTTCTGAAGCTCAATGAGATGTGTAAAGACAAAATAAACTGGTAAGTAAAATGAGCGGAGAGACAGAATCTCTTTAATGCCTTGGCAACTGCACTCCTAGTTAGCTGGAAAGGTGTTTCTCCACAGTAGAGTATCCAAGGACAAATCTACAGCACCCACTGGGAAAACCTGAGGAAATCCATCCCCACCTTATTTGGGATTAGGGTTTTCTGAGAACGGTGTGAGTTTCAAGTTAGCTCATTGCCTTTAAGAACTTAGATTCTGCCAAAGGCAGAAAGCATACAAGCCTGTAAAGAGATGAATCTCTGACCAGATTCCTCTGGCACAGAGATTCCTCCCTACTATCCGTTTGTTTCCTTGAGAGAGTCTGTGTTTTTCCTCTGTTCCTTTTGTTCTGCTTGGCATTCAATTTTGGTTTTTCAACAAGATACTATCTTCTATATCCTTCCTTTATTATCATGTACCCAGCCCATAGGTAAACCCTTTCTCTGCTGCTCTCACCCCAATCTAGGCTCCTGGAGCACCACATCTTTGTAAGTACAGATCAGACAATGTTAATTTATATGCCACCTCTTTTCACAAAGATATTGAGGCTGGAATCATCCATGTTATTGACTATTTTAATAGTGCTTGGTAAAACAGAACTAACATAGCTTTACGTATAAGACTATGAGGAAAGGTAGAAGTGGAAAAAAACATTAAAATCCTGAAAAGATTGTTGGATTACCAGGGTTGAAATTAATCGCTTGTCCAGTTAACAGTGATCTAACTGCTCTAGTTCTCACAAATGCGAGAGAACATGAACTGAAAATTCATGGGCCAGACTATGATGAGATGAAGGAGGAATTAGAGGCCACCTGTCACTTGATGAAATAGTTTGTCTGAAGAATCCATGGCACAGCAAAGAAGAGTTGCCTTGGGAATGGAGCACTAATTTGGAATGTGGCAGGTTTCACAAGAAATGCTCGCATTGATACTGAAGGAGTCATAATAAGCAGCTCCTCAGAGAACATACAGTTTATGAAAATGTTACAATCTGCAAGTGCCATCCGACCCCCATCCTCACTAATCACCCTAACCTTTCTGTCACCAAGTGGTTCACATCCGCCGATCCTACAGCACACACATTCGTAAGAGGGTGTCACACGTCATCTCACCAGCGTGATCCAAAAGAGTCTGAAAATCATGACGGTTCTATCAAGTTGACAGTATATTTTTTCAGAGTGTAGAGAGACAAAAGAATAGATTAACTCCCTTGGTAACTCTTACCTAACAATTTAGATTTTCTTCCTTAAAATTGAAAAAGCTCTAAATACTATTATACAATGTTCTATTGCTCTACAGTAATGTCTAAGCTATAGAAAGAAGATTTTACATTAGGGAGAGTAATGTTGTTTGTGCCCTAATGGGTATAGTGTACTAGGTACTTCTGTATTAATTCAGTTTTTATTCTATTATTTCTATATCCTAAAGGTGCACAACTGCCAGTATTGTTTCAGATTATACATGCCTTAAGGGCAAGAGGAGTGCCAGTAAATATAAAATAAAAATGGTTGAAATGAATTTTAAAGGGGCTGTAGCCAATAACTTATTTATCAAGATAGATCCCCAAATGGTTTCTAATAACCAAATAAAAGAGATAAATTATACCACTTGACAAGTTATTGCTTTCACTGACCACCCCACCACCACTCATTACCTCCTTGCCACATGTTGTTTTTCTCATAATTGGATTGGTTAGTTATATAAACTGACTTAAGAGGATTAAAAACTCACCTATCTACTGCTCAGGACTTGAGTTCAGCTATAAATTCATCTATATTTGGACTTATTTTCACTTGAAGTCTTGTTCTTCAAAGAATTAAATCTGAGAGAACTGATAGTAAAATGCAGGTTTTACTCTTCTGGGTCCCATGGGATGTGTGTGTGTGTGTGTGTGTGTGTGTGTGTGTGTGTGTGTGTGTGT
>NW_020837949.1:39164870-39226008 GCF_003676395.1 Aethalodelphis obliquidens
TGTGTGTGTGTGTGTGTGTGTGTGTGTGTGTGTGTGTGTGTGTGTGTGTTTGCATGTGTGTGCAGGTGGGGTAGGAGAAGAAAGTAAAAAACAAGTTTAAAATATTCTGTAACTGAATTTTGAAACTTAATTATTGAATATAAGAGAGAATTTTTTAGAAGATTTTGATAGCTTACTATACTAGAAGGGGCTATACTCAGCCACACCTTGTCGCTCAGATTACAGGGAAGTTCCGTGGCTTGCTGGTTGAATCACCCAACTTAGAGAACTCACTAATCCCAGGAGTTTAAAGTTTCTTTAAATGTGATCCCATAATATTTGAATCTATACCTATGCATTGCTTTGAAAGTGTAGAAATACGGTCATTTCTAGAGCATAAGCATTTCATGATTTAGATACCAAAGTCAAATTCCATAATCTAATCATAATATTCCTTTAGATGATCTGCATTTAAATGTGAATCAAAATAACTAAAACATAATTTTTGTGTTAAACTGCTGTGTGGTAGACAAAAATTAATGAATAGACATGGTTATTTCTGAAGAATGTCTAAAGCGAGGGGGGAAAGTGTTATTTAATTGGTTCATTTTATTCACTTTGGGTTTTTCCCTCTATCATGAATGAATCTGAAATATCAACTAGCATTTCTCCCATAGTAGCAGGTGAGCCCCTAGAGTACTATTAAGTCAATAAGTATAGTTGTGTGATTCCAAACTTAGAACCAAGATAATTTCGTTCAGAATATTGGCTTTGAGACAGATTAAATTTTACTTAAATGCTTTAGCGGTGTGTTATCATTTTCAGAAACAACCATTAAAGATATTTTTTTAGTCCTTCATAATTTAAACCGTCATTCTTAAATGACTCATTTTTGCTGCTGTCTTGAATGGATCCATGGCAATAGCTGGTTGCATGGACATTTGCCATTGGTTCAGGGTACCCTGCATGTAAACAAAAGTCCTGTGTGGGGGAGGCTCCTTCAATCTAGGAGGCAAAACCTCTTCCCACACAGAAGTCAAATTGAGATACTTATATGCCTCAACTCACTGGAATTTTGGATTCAAGCACCTGCTCCGGAGCTTTAATTTGAAGCCAGTGACACGAAGAAGGGAGAGTCACACAGCATCCATTCTGGGACAGATAGTGACAGTGGCAGTGGAATCCTCTTTGCTGTAAGAATGGAGCAGTTCTAACGCAGAGGCTTTGGTGGTATCAGTGGCATTGTTAGCATAGGGTGTGGTGTATGAATCCAGCTGCAAGATCAATCCTGGGGTATAATCAAATTGGAAATTGTTCCTTGCTGATTAGCCTCAAATCCTAGCTCTCCAGCTCCCCAGAGATTCCTGTGACCATCTACAGAATTCTTTTCATAACTTTTTAAAAAACCATGATCTACAGTTGATTTCTGTTCTTGAAATTAAAAGTCCTGCCCAATATATCTGTGACTGAATAAGGGAGGGGGAGAGGGAGAAAGAGAGAGACAGAGAGAGAATGAATGAGAGAAGGAGAATAAAGGTACATTATTAGAGATATTACTAAGCTATTTGCTGCTTTTATTTTATTTTTTTGCGGTACGCGGGCCTCTCACTGTTGTGGCCTCTCCCATTGCGGAGCACAGGCTCCGGACACACAGGCTCAGCGGCCATGGCTCACGGGCCCAGCTGCTCCGCAGCATGTGGGATCTTCCCAGACCGGGGCCCGAACCCATGTCGCCTGCATCGGCAGGCAGACTCTCAACCACTGCGCCACCAGGGAAGCCCTGCTGCTTTTATTTTTCGCATGACACCAAAAAAATTTTAAAAGTTGTATTGCAGACTGTGACTTTGGGCAAGGCTACTCATGTCTGTCAGTGACAGCCCTGGGGAATCCATACACATTATATAAGGGCTGAGGAGATAATTAACTCCGTGCCTCTGAAACATGTAACTGAGAAAACATTATTGCAATTTTATCCTTTTTTCTAGCTCTTATTTTGCTTGTTCAATAATGAAAAATAAACTCTGCAAAATACACTTACTTATACAAAATTTAAACAGACTTTACTTTGAAAGCATTGGAAAGAAAACTATAAAGAGCACCTGATTTAGAAGACAACGCACACAAACACACATGCACGCACATGCACATGCACACACACGAACTCTAGGGAGGCCACTATACTGATACTTATGTAAATAAAGTGGTTAGCATTAAGCACTCCCTGTGACCTTTAACTACTTAAGGCTACCCCCATCAGAACTCCTAATCGAAAATATACAATATGAAGAATTCAGAAGACTCTAGATCCAGTTAAAATAATATAAACTAGCATAGTTTTACCAAGGGATTGTTAAGAATCCATGAAATCTGGGAAATATCCCAGAGTCCAAACTAAAGAGTCTGAGTTTGAAACATTTATTGAAAGTATAATATTCTCAGCTAGCGTGCAAATAGGACCTACACAGACGATTCAGCTAAAGCGTTTGATCATGGTATTCTTGGGATACAATCCCTGAAAACCTTTGCTCTTGGATTTTCTTTGTCATAAGCAGAAGACATTTTGGGAGATGACAGTAAGACATGGCTTCTCTTAAACAAGTGAGTGAGAGCAGGAGAACAAGAAAGAAGTCACAGTCTTATGGAACCTAGCCTTGGGACAAATATCCCACCATGTCCCCTGTATGCTATTGGTTATAATTGAGTCCCTAGGTCCAGCCTACTCTCAAGGGGTGGGATTATACAAGATAGTGAGTATCAGGAGATGAAGATGATTGGGGGTCATCTTAGAGACATCCTGCCATATTGCCTTATAAAACTTGTTGAAAATTCAATGAGCTAATATATGTAAAGTGCTTAGAATAGTACTCAGGAAAAGTAGTTCTAAGTATTGGTTTTATTATTATTTGTGATTAAAGCTGACCATAAGGCAATAGGGAAAGATAGAGCCTGTTGGAACTGAAGAATGCATGTACCACTTAAAATACTTAGGTCCATATGTTATTTAAAAAACACTCTCTCCAGTGAAAGATACCAATATAGTTTTTCAATACTGGAGGTGCCAGTTTATGACTCGCAGCCAAGGCAATGAAACCTTTTAGTGAAGCGAGGATATTTCCTAAATTCTAAAAAAAACACCTTTGGTTATTTTAACCTTTTTATTTTGAAATGACTTTAAATTTTTAGATACGTTGCAAAAATAGTAAAAGGACCCCAGATCATAATAATGGATATATGTTTTATACATTTGTCCAAACTCTTGGTGAATGAACGCCAAGAGTGAACCCTAATGTAAACTCTGGACTTTTGGTGATTATGATGTATCAGCGTAGATTCATCAGTTGCAACAAATGTACATTCTGGTGGAGGATGCTGATAATGGGGTGGAGGTGGGCTATTCATGTGTGGAGGCAGGGCTTATAGGAGAAGTTTCTGTACTGCCTTCTCCACAATTTTGGTGTGAACCTAAAACTGCTCTAGAAAATAAAGTCTTTCCAAAAAAAAGAACTTCAGCATGCCCTTCTTCCGCATTTCACCATTTGCTTTCTCTCTGTATGTTTGTGTATATAAAAATATACCTGTCTGTATAAATATATATGTGTACATATATATTATTTAATATATTCTTCTCTACCTCTTAATAAATTTAAAACATGATGATCCCATTATTCCTTAATATCAATACTTCAGTGTGCATATCCCCAAAATAATTTTTCTTACACAAGAGCAGTATAGTATTCAAAATCATAAAATTAACACTGACATATTAGATTATCATCTAATTCATACAACTCACTCAGTTTTGTCAGTTATTCCAGTAAGGTCATTTATGTACCCAGAATCACATCACATTTAGTTGTAATGTCTCTTTAATCTCCTTAAAATTGGAACAGCTTCTCAGTCTTTCCTTGTGTTTCACGACTTTGACATTTTTATTGAATACTGGACAGTAATTTTGTAGAAAGTTCCTCATTTGGGGTTTACCTGATTTTCCCTGATTGTTCCTTATTTAAAAAAAATTTTGGGGGGGGAGAGGAAGACCAAAAATGTGTTATTTTCTCCTCAGGGCATCATAACAGAGGGCACATGATGTTGCTATGTTTCATTATTGGTGATATTAAATTTTTATCACTTGGTTAATATCATATTTGCCAACAATCAAAAACATGCCTTTACTGGATTTCACTTCATCTCTGACTCCTTCTTTAGGGTTAAGCCCAGAGAACTGTTACCTTCTCACACTCTGAACCAACTGATAATTATGATTCTGTGCTAGATAAATGCTGATAACCTAACCACCAGCATGATATTTTAGATAATGTAATTGAGGACTTCTCTTTGGGGGTTCCCACAACCAAACACAGGTTCAGTGATTTTCTAGAATGATTCATAGGGCTTAAAAGCAGTTGTACTCATAGCTATACAGCTTATTACAGCAATCAGCAAGGGAAACAGACATAAAAGACATATTAGGTGAAATCTAGAGGAATACATGTGCAGGCTTCCTAAGTTCTCCTTCCAGCGGCAAAGCATAGCAGTACTTATACAGTGTTTCTGCCCAGGTAAGGCCACTTAAAACTCCAAAATTATTATTGTGGTTTGGTAATAAAGCCACACTTTGCCTTTATGACCAGCCACAATCACTGAAATCCCAAACTTTCAGATGGAAAGTAGATGCTTACCATTAATCGCATTGTTTATATATACAGTCTAGAGAGGCTGGACAACAGAATTCCCTGACTCAGGCACACAAAGCAACCTATCACCCAGGGAAAATTTCAAAAGCCAGCCAAGGGTCAGCCCTGCAAGCAGGCTCTTCTAATAAACAGCACTTCCATGTTAACTTTTTCCTGCATACCTGCTAAGGTGCAAGATGTTTAAAAAAATGACCCTCCCATAACATTACACTCCTACAGATCTGTAGTATACCAGATATGAAAAAGATAATAACATAGTCTTCAGATTATTAATATTTACATGATGTTGACCTTCAATTTTCTTAGGTAAAAGCCTTTAAAATTAATGTATTGAAGAGAACAATAAAACCAGATACTTCCTTCAGGAAAATGTATCATGGCCAAATGGAAGAACATAAAATGACTCTTGATCATACAACTCAATAGCTAAAAGAACAAACAATCTGATTAAAAAACGGGCAAAGGATCTGAACAGACATTTTTCCAAAGACATACCGATGGCCGACATGTACATAAAAAGGTTCTCAACATCACGAATATTCAGGAAAATGCAAATCAAAACCACAATGAGATATCACCTCACAACTGTTAGAATGGCTATTATCAAAAAGACAAGAAATAACAAGTGTTAGCCTGGATGTTGGTGGGAATGTAAATTGGTGGAGCCACTATGGAAAACATTATGGAGGTTTCTCAAAAATTTAAAAATAGAACTACCACATGATCCAGTAATTCTACTTCTAGACGTTTCCAAAGAAAATGAAAACAGTGATTCGAAAAGATACATGCACCCCAATGTTCATGGCAGCACCATTTTCAATTGCCAAGATATGGAAACAACCTAAGTGTCCATGGATGGATGAATGGTTAAAGAAAACATGAAATATATATATATATATAAAATTATTCAGCCATAAAAAGGAAATCCTGACATCTGTGACAACACAGATGGGCCCTGAGGGTAGTATGCTAAGTGAAATACATCAGAGAAAGGTAAATAGCATATGATTGTACTTATATGTGGAATATAAACAAACAAACAAACAAATCCATAGATACGGACAACAAATTGGTGGTTGCCAGAGGCAGGGGGGTGGGGTGTTGATGAAATGGGTGAGGTTGGTTAAAAGGTACAAACTTCCAGTCATAAAATAAGTTCTGGGGATTTAATGTACAGTATGGTGACTATACCTAAAAATATATTGTACATATGAAAGTTGCTAAGAGAGTAGATCTGAAAAGTTCTCACCACAAGAAAACAGAAAACTATGTGTTGTCATGGATGTTAACTAGACCTATCATGGTGATCATTTCCCAATATATACATATATTGAATCATTATGTTGTACACCTGAAACTAATACAATGTTATATTCAGTTATATCTCAATTAAAAATGACTTGATTATTTATAATAAAGCAAATGTTTACTAAGGTTTTACTTTGTGCCAGGCCCTGAATTAAGGCCGTTATATCATTTATTTTGTTTAATCCCTATACAATCCTATAATTCAGTTACTATAATGCTCCCTATTTTATAATTGGGAATCTGAGGCTTAAGGAAATTAACTCATAGGCCTATAGTAACCCAGCTGGAAAGGGTAGAGGAAGCAAGGCAGTATGACTCCAGATACTGAGCATATAACCTTTAGAGAACACTGCCTCATTTGTTCGAATTAACAACGCAAATATATTCTTTTTTTTTTCTTTTTGAGGTACTCGGGCCTCTCAGTGTTGTGGCCTCTCCCGTTGCGGAGCACAGGCTCCGGACGCGCAGGCTCAGCGGCCATGGCTTACAGGCCCAGCCGCTCCGCAGCATGTGGGATCTTCCCGGACCGGGGCACAAACCCATGTCCCCTGCATTGGCAGGCGAACTCTCAACCACCGCACCACCAGGGAAGCCCGCAAATATATTCTTTTATAGCCCAATTCTTATTATCTTTTCTTCCCCATTTATATATATTTTTTCAATCTTTACTTGAATCTGGGAATATGAACTATTCCACATGACAAGTTCTGAGACTGAGAAATATTATGTGCCATCAGTTATATAGTTTTCAAAGAAAAATAAGTATTCACAATTTTATGAGCATCCTCATACCTATATGAAATACAGAAAAATATTTCATGAATACTAAACACAAAGAATATTAAATTTAAACTTGAATTGCCATCTTTCAATAGTTAGCCATTTCTTCCAGTGAGTATTTGTAACATAAGTAACTTTATTTATAAGTAATATGTTTTAAATTCATTTGGCAAATGTACAATCAAAAGTCATGATTTTAGTTTGCTTACAACATTTTTTCTAAAACACAATTTACCTCCTTTTAAATCCTTCCTAATTTCTAATTCCCAACATAATTTTGGAAATTGCGGTTTATGTCATGTTGCTTGAGTTAAAAATTATAATGCAGCAAAAAATGTCTGAAGTTGCCAAGCAGTGAATTAAAGTACTCTTCAGGAGGAGACAATAAGAAACTTAAAAGATAAGTTATGTCTGTAGGCGGTAAATTGTCCTTGAAAGAAATAAAGGAAGCATAAAGAGGAATTAATATATCTCTTGGGTTCAACAATATTAATTTGTCTTAACTGTCTTTGAAGTCCTGACCACAGTGATACTTTCCTAGGTGCATTTTAATTAGTGTGATACTGTCTCAATAAGCTACCCAGAATTCAGCAGAGAACAAACCATTATCTCAAAAGCATTTGTCATAGAATATATTACAACATGAATTAATAAACTGGGGCCCATATGAGAGCAGAAAGTCTAGTATTTGAAAAAAATTAGAAAATTATTTCCATTGTGGTTCACAGTACCCTCAATAATTTTTAATATATACCATATTTGGGGAAAAGCATTTTGTGAGAAGAGGTGGAGGAAGTATTTTCCTATTAGTGTTTTAACTGTCGAGATTTTATATGAATATAAGGTTTTCAACATCACAAGTGTCTTTCACCTCCAAAAGTCCCATCTTTTTCATCATTTTAAGTATTGAATCATCCGCACTTGTGGGTAAGCCATCTGCTAGAAGCAATAATTTTAGGAAAGATGTCCCAAAACAGCTTCCCATAGATAGCTGCTGGCAGCTCTGGCATTTGGGAGCATAATCCTTTTAAATTGAAATCTGCCCTAATAGGTACAGGTTTCCAGATCCTCAGAGCATCATGAGTTCTATATATTTGTGATGAAGGTCAAATTCGAGAAAAGGGACATTTAAGCTGAAATTTAGCTGACTTTCTTTCTCAATTGTGTCATTAAATTTCAAAGTCCAAATAATCAAGAATATGCTGAGATTCTTAATGAAAACCCAACATTCATCTTTTGGAAACTATTAACATCCATGATTCATGAGAAAATGAATGAGCATATATTCCCTAAATTATAGATGAGTAATCTATCTTCTCTGTGCTTACATTTTGCCTTTCAGCCTGATCTTCACGCCTCCTCTCTTGCAGTGCACATTTAAAATACATGATAAGTCCTTAACACTGAGTGCCTTGGTCAAAGGAGCATTGTACAGAGTGGGAAAAATATCCTAGACTGAAACACCTTAGCTTATTCAGAATATTTTAATTAAAAAATATCACTGAAGGAAAAAAAATCCATCCACAAGCAAAGATAATACTCAAGGATGGTACAATTCTCATTGATCCTCTTAGTTTTTGACTCGTGGCTGAACCATTTGCTTGAATCATGACACAAATCATGTAAAAGAAAAAGTTTTACATTGTTATAAAATAAACTTAATTATAATGGCTATAGAGTTCTTCTACATATATGCAGTTTGTGTTTTGACATCCTTGTAGTAAGAACAAGTTAAACTGATAAGTAATATGAAAACTTATATAGGAAAAAGATTTAGAAAGCCCAAACATCACTACTTTGAATGCAATCATGGGAGAATTTTATCTAATTTTCATTTTTCAAATTATGAATTGACAATACATTTAAAGATGCTTTTTCAATCTTTATACTACAGAAATATGAAAACAATCTGCACCTAATAAATTTATTGTTTTCTAGAATCAGAGACTTCCTGAATATTTATTTTCTTAGAATAGCATTAAAAATTTTAATTTATGTATTATACATATCAATTTCTCTTTTCATGAATAATCTTTAGCCTAATAAATTATGTATATACATATTTTATTTTTGCAGCTCTTTCCGGGTTTTTATTAACTACTCATAAATTATTTACAATTAACTACCTAGAAAATCTAAATAAATAATATGAAATGTTTAATATCATCTGGTAGAGGAAGTCATTCTCTTCTTCTCCTAGCATTCCTATTCTGCCTATCATATTTGGGCATTTTACCCTTCTTCATGTACTGGGAAGAAAATCTTCTAGCTTCTCTCCACTTCCTCATTCATTCATAATCCTGGAAAATTAGTGACTTAGCTGTTGATTTTAAGGAAAAAACTGAGTATATGTGGGTCAGCCTTTTCTCTTTCTTTTAGATAATCTGTACTCAGGGTGAAGAACACTGGCATCCTTTGTTCCTCTATTTGGAAAGCTTCTAATGAAAGACTCTTCATCTGCAAGGTGAAAAGCATGTCATATTGGATGAGTAATTCCAATTTATATATGAAGAATAAAAAGAAACTGTGATCTAATAAAGCAGATATGTGGTGTTCCATTTACATTACTTCTGTAATTAATTTCTCAGTTAGTTTGGACCTCAGAAAAGAAAGGTTTGCAAATCACCAGGATTTCATCAAAAAAAAAAAAAAAAAGTAAAGTAAAAATTTCTAAGAAGGTATGAATAAGATAAAACTGATACTATTAAGACTGGGATTACCTTTTCAGAAGGATGTATAATTGACTAAATTTAGGCACAATTAATCAGTTACCTCAAAAAAGTCAATTCTTTTTTAAAATAATCATTATACAATTATCATTATCATTTGATCACGTTTTTCTGACAATTTAAAAATGCCCTCCATATGCCTATTCATTAAGTTATTAATCTTTACAACATACTTATGAGGTAATAGTGAATGTTGAAGAAAAATAGGAAATGGGTTTAAAACATTTAGAAAGTGAAAAGAAGATCATTTACTCAAGCTAAAAATTATTCTTACTATGGCCCTAGCCATGTCACATGTTTTCATAGATGTTATTTGATTTTCATATTTTTAAAATTAAACAAGATATAACTATAAATATTATTTTAAAGAGACTCTGATACCAATAACACTTACCATTTTTAAGGTTACAGTTGAAAATAAAAAGGCAAAGTTGACACGAATTTCCAATTAAAGAAAATATCAGATATTCACGTGAAAATTAAAAAAAAAATTTGTTTTTCTTTCTGAAAAATTTAAAACCACTCAATAATATTTATGCATCTATATCTGGAGAATTTTAAGGCACTCAGTGAAGCATATTTGTAATAATTAACACTTAAGATCCTAATAATTTTCATGTGGTAGCTCGTCTCCCAATACAGTCTTCCCATAGACCATACCTCCTGGTGTTCACATCCTTGTGTGGTATTCTCTACCATAATCTGAGCTGGCCCTGTGTTTGCTTTTCACCAATAGATCAGAATGAAGCTAGTTCATAAGGAGACTTGGGCCTCTTGGAACACTTGCTGTTGTGATGCAGCCTCACAGATACCAGCAACAATGCCGTGCAAAAAGCCCAGACCACGTAGAGAGGTCACATAGTTTAAAGTCCACCTAGTCACTTTAGCCGATAGCACAGGCTGAGATCAAAGCCAACAACAAATATTAGCTGCCAGTAATGTGAGTGGTACATCTTGGACATTCATCTGAATTAAGCCTTTAATGTCCCCAACTGTTATCTAATGGCAACTGACTAAGAGAACCCAGTGCTCAACTGAACCCTGTCACGCTACACAATCATGACAGATAATGTTTTGTTTAATGTTATTTTTAGCTAGTAAGGTTTCAGATGATTTGTTATGGAGCAGAAATAACTGGAAGAAAAATTGGTACCTAGAGTGGGGTCATATAACTGAAAAAAACCCACAAAACTTTAACTATATGACTTCAGTTTTAGGATTGGATGGTTAATGGAGGCCTGAAGGGCATCAAGAGGATTATTAATGGAAGCTGCAAGGACAGTATGAAATTTTTTCTTAGAAGCTGGAAGAAAGATTACCTCTACTATATAAGAAAGGAATTTAGAAAACTGTTGCTTGGGATAACATGGAAAATAGAAAATATATTAAATAAACTGGTACATTTGGCTAAGATTTCCACTCAGTTGCAAGTGCCAACTGGTTTTCTTTTGCTGTATATGTTCTTTTTGCCAATCCTTATGTTTTATTTTTTTCTCCTAGGTTCTGAAATAATTAAAACTTCAGAGCATTGTTTAATAGATGTGATAATTAAGAGCATATTTGTTTTGCTCCTGACTTCAACTGAGTAATTTTTCACTGTTGAGTATGATACAGATTTTTATTTTGAAGTAGATATTTTAATCACATCTTTGTCTCGTTTAAAAGTGTGTGTTTAACTTTTTTCACATATAATCAAAAGGAATGTTGAAATTTACCTTATTCCCTATATATATATGTATATATACATATATATATACACATATATATGTGTATATATATATATATTTTTTGTTTTGTTTTGTTTTGTTTTGCGGTGCGCGGGCCTCTCACTGCTGTGGCCTCTCCCGCTGCGGAGCGCAGGCTCTGGATGCGCAGGCTCAGTGGCCATGGCTCACGGGCCCAGCCGCCCCGCGGCACGTGGGATCTTCCCGGACCGGGGCACGAACCCGCGTCCCCTGCATCAGCAGGCGGACTCTCAACCACTGCACCACCAGGGAAGCCCTTCCCTATATATTTTGAGCATTAAAGTAATCACACAAATTTGATTAATTTGATTAAAGTGAATAAAGTTATCTTAGTGAATTGTCCTTATGTGCTATTTATATTGTCATCACCATTCAGTAAAAACATAAAACACGTTAATAATAATAATGATAATCACTAGGAAATATTACATCCTTTCTTTAGCCCAAGCATTCTTCCAAGTATTTTCATACTCATTTTGTTTAACTTTTACAAGGTTCCTATGAATTGGGGAATATTCTAGTCTCTATTTCATAGCTAAGTAAGCCAAAGTGCAAGTGACTATGAATCTTGCCCAACTTTACTCACCTGGGAAATATCACATTTGGAATTTGAGCTAATCACATGATTCTAGAACTTGAGTGCTTTAATATTTCATTCTACTTAATTTTTATTTCCCAAGTAGCAATGAGCTAAGCCAGTCTCGGAATGGCCAGGTCTAAATCCTTTTGCAAAATGCTTCCCAGTTATATCTGTACCTCTGAGAACGACTCTCACACATATCCTTTAACGACTATGGCATTGTCAGTTACTATGCAATGTGTATTCTGTTCTTTCTTCTCTCCCTCATTCTGTCTCTTGTTACCAAAACCATTAGGGAAAAAAACAAAAACAAAAACAGATTTTGGTTAAACCCAACAGATTGAACCTGCATGTGTGCCTGAACTCTCTCTGCATGGAAGACGTCAACATATTTTTGGAAGCTGAAATGGAAAAGTGGTAACTGTTTAAACAAACCAGAAGGAAGTCAAAATCTAAGTAACTATAGTAGGTGTCAGACAGGTGTGGGGTGTGGGGTGTGTGTGTGTGTGTGTGTGTGTGTGTGTGTGTGTGGTGGGGAAGGAAGTGGAACTGGAGCTAGAAGCCAGAATTGATGCAGAAGACCCCAGCAAGGCTTCAAGGATAAGGACTGTAACACTTTCTAGGGTTTATGAGAATTCATACTTAATTCCTTAGATATTCTAGTCTATAACCAGGGTTAAGTATCATTGTTATATCGTTTAGGTGGTAGGCTTCAAGCTGGTGACTATATTCTCTAGTACAAAATATATTAACCAATATTCAAACAGAAAACTTTACATATGCACATAAACACATATACATATACATGTGTATGTCTTTGTGTGGGTGATGTGGACTATATGGTAATAAAAGAAGATGAAAAGAGGACTATGAGTTCATTATGTTCCAAATAGTGAAGTAGTCAAATGAGGTCATTTTGGTGAGAAAAGAAGGTCTTAGTAAAGCAGAATATCTCAATAAAATTAGAGTATTTCAATTATAATGTAGCCACTGATCAAATCTCTGTGAGCAAGAATATGACACTAAGAAATATCCCAAAGTAGTATAAGATAAAGTCATGCCTTCAAGAAGCTTATAAGGTAGATTAAGATACAAATATAACATGGAGAAAATCATTACAAAATTAAATTCTAACTAAAAGATACTAAGTAAGGCTCAGAAATAATGCCACATAACAGGTAATCCAGAGTTAACGACGCATCGCCAAGCAGCTTATGGAAGAAGAGGCAGCATTAGTGTCCTTGATCATTAGGTTTTAAATAGATAAAGAAAAGAAGCACATTCCAAATAAGAGGGAAAGTAAGAGCTGTGTATATACTGAGGAACTGAAATCACCTCTGCTGTTTTAGATTTTGTATGCTATCAAGTGCAGAGGAAAATGAGGAATAGTGATAAAACAGGGAGACAAGATGAAACTAGAAATCTAACTATATCTAATATTTATCATGGTGATCTTTTATTCTTTTTTTAGAAGATCAGTGAAATTCAGATATTGTTTCATTTAGGACATTAGTAAAATTTTTAAAACCTCATATTGATACTAATGAGAAAAAAAGCAAAAGGCATGAGAAATCATTATCAGCAAGAAAAAGGGGACATGGACATAGATTACGTAGACCTGGAAAAGTTTACAATAGGGTAATAATGACAACTTTTTTCCAATTAGAATATGTTGAAGTAATGGAAATTTCTAACAGTATAACTTTCCAAAACTAAAACAAAAAGAAATTAAATCTTGAATAGTCCTATTTTCTTTTTTTTATGTTTCTTTTTTATTTTTTTTCTTAATAGTCATCTATTTTATACACATCAGTGTATACATGTCAATCCCAATCTCCCAAATCATCCCACCACCACCCCACCACACACCGCTTTCTCCCCTTGGTGTCCCTACCTTTGTTCTCTACACCTGTATCTCTATTTCTGCCCTGCAAACCGGTTCATCTGTACCATTTTTCTAGGTTCCATGTATATGTGTTAATATACGATATTTGTTTTTCTCTTTCTGACTTACTTCACTCTGTATGACAGTCTCTAGATTCATCCACATCTCTACAAATGACCCAATTTTGTTTCTTTTTATGGCTGAGAAATATTCCATTGTATATATGGACCACATCTTCTTTATCCATTCGTCTGTTGATGGGAATTTAGGTTGCTTCCATGACCTGGCTATTGTAAATACTACTGCAATGAACATTGGGGTGCAAGTGTCTTTTCGAATTATGGTTTTCTAAGGGTATATGCCCAGTAGTGGGACTGCTGGGTCATACGGTAATTCTATTTTTAGTTTTTTAAGGACCCTCCATACTGTTCTCCATAGTGGCTGTATCAATTTACGTTCCCACCAACAGTGCAAGAGGGTTCCCTTTTCTCCACACCCTCTCCAGCATTTGTTGTTTGTAGATTTTCTGATGATGCCCATTCTAACTGGTGTGAGGTGATACCTCATTGTAGTTTTGATTTGTATTTCTCTAATAATTAGGGATGTTGAGCAGCTTTTCATATGCTTCTTGGCCATCTGTATGTCTTCTTTGGAGAAATGTCTATTTAGGGCTTCTGCCCATTTTTGGATTGCGTTGTTTGTTTCTTTAATATTGAGCTGCATAAACTGTTTATATATTTCTCAGATTAAGCCTTTGTCCGATGATTCATTTGCAAATATTTTCTCCCATTCTAAGGGTTGTCATTTTGTCTTGTTTATGGTTTCCTTTGCTGTGCAAAAGCTTTTAAGTTTCATTAGATCCCATTTGTTTATTTTTGTTTTTATTTCCATTACTATAGGAGGTGGATCAAAAAAGATCTTGCTGTGATTCATGTCAAAGAGTGTTCTTCCTATGTTCTCCTCTAAGAGTTTTGTAGTGCCCAGTCTTATGTTTAGGTCTCTAATCCATTTTGAGTTTATTTTTGTGTATGATAGTACGGAGTGTTCTAATTTCATTCTTTTACATGTAGCTGTCCAGTTTTCCCAGCACAACTTACTGAAGAGGCTGTCTTTTCTCCATTGTATATTCTTGCCTCCTTTATCAAAGATAAGGTGACCATACGTATGTGGGTGTATCTCTGGGCTTTCTATCCTGTTCCATTGATCTATATCTCTGTTTTTGTGCCAGTACCATATTGTCTTGATTACCATAGCTTTGTAGTATAGTCTGAAGTCAGGAGTCTGATTCCTCCAGCTCCGTTTTTTTCCCTCAAGACTGCTTTGGCTATTCAGGGTCTTTTGTGTCTCCATACAAATGTCAAGACTTTTTGTCCTAGTTCTGTAAAAAATGCCATTGGTAACTTGATAGGGATTGCATTGAATCTGTAGATTGCTTTGGGCAGTACAGTCATTTTCACAATATTGATTCTTCCAATTAAGAACACGGTATATCTCTCCATCTGTTGGTATCATCTTTAAATTTTTCATCAGTGTCTTATAGTTTTCTGCATACAGGTCTTTTGTTTCCCCACGTAGATTTATTCCTAGATATTTCATTCTTTGTGTTGCAGTGGTAAATGTGAGTGTTTCCTTTAATTTCTCTTTCACATTTTTCATCATTAGTAAATAGCAATGCAAGAGATTTCTGTGCATTAATTTTGTATCCTGCAACTTTACCAAATTCATTGATTAGCTCTAGTAGTTTTTTGGTGGCATCTTTAGGATTCTCTATGTATAGTATCATGTCATCTGCAAACAGTGACAGTTTTACATCTTCTTTTCTAATTTGTATTCCTTTTATTTCTTTTTTGTTCTCTGAATGCCGTGGCTAGGACTTCCAAAACTCTGTTGAATAATAGTGGTGAGAGTGGACATCCTTGTCTTGTTCCTGATCTTACAGGAAATGCTTTCAGTTTTTCACCATTAAGAACGATGCTTGCTGTGCGTTTGTCATATATGGCCTTTATTATGTTGAAGTAGGTTCCCTCTATTCCCACTTTCTGGAAAGTTTTTATCAAAAATTGGTGTTGAATTTTGTCAAAAGCTTTTTCTGCATCTACTGAGATGATCATATGCTTTTTCTTCTTCAATTTGTTAATATGGTATCACATTGATTGATTTGTGTATATTGAAGAATCCTTGCATCCCTGGGATAAATCCCACTTGATCATGGTGTATGATCCTTTTAATGTGTTGTTGGATTCTGTTTGCTAGTATTTTGTTGAGGATTTTTGCATCTATATTCATCAGTGATATTGGTCTGTAATTTTCTGTTTTTGTAGTATCTTTGTCTGGTTTTGGTATCAGGGTGATGGTGGCCTCATAGAATGAGTTTGGGAGTGTTCCTTCCTCTGAAATTTTCTAGAAGAGCTTGAGAAGGATGGGTGCTAGCTCTTCTCTAAATGTTTGACAGAATTCACCTGTGAAGCCATCTGTCTTGGACTTTTGTTTGTTGGAAGAGTCTTAATCACAGTTTCAATTTCATTAATTGTGATTAGTCTGTTCATATTTTCTATTTCTTCCTGGTTCAGTCTTGGAAGGTTATACCTTTCTAAGAATTTGTCCATTTCTTCATGGTTGTCCATTTTGTTGGCATAGAGTTGCCTGTAGTAGTCTCTTATGATGCTTTGTATTTCTGTGGTGCCATAACTTTTCCTTTTTCATTTCTAATTTTATTAATTTGAATCCTCTCTCTCTTTTTCTTGATGAGTCTGGCTAATGGTCTATTCATTTTGTTTATCTTCTCAAAGAACCAGCTTTTAGTTTTATTGATCTTTGCTATTGTTTCCTTTGTTTCTATTTCATTTATTTCTTCTCTGATCTTTATGATTTCTTTCCTTCTGCTAACTTTGGGTTTTGTTGGTTCTTCTTTCTCTAGTTCCTTTAGGTGTAAGGTTAGATTGTGTATTTGAGATTTTTCTTGTTTCTTGAGGTAGGCTTGTATAGCTATAAACTTCCCTCTTAGAACTGTTTTTGCTGCATCCCATAGGTTTTGGAGCGTCGTGTTTTCATTGTCATTTTTCTCTAGGTATTTTTTCATTTCCTCTTTGATTTCTTCAGTGATCTCTTGGCTATTTAGTAACATATTGTTTAGCCTCCATGTGTTTGTGTTTTTTACGTTTTTTCCCCTGTAACTGATTTCTAATCTCATAGCGTTGTGGTCAGAAAAGATGCTTCATTTGAGTTCAATTTTCCTAAATTTACTGAGGCTTGATTTGTGACCCAAGATGTGATCTATCCTGGAGAATGTTCCATGTACACTTGAGGAGAAAGTGTAATCCGCTGTTTTTGGATGGAATGTCCTTTAACTATCAATTAAATCTATCTGGTCTATTATGTCATTTAAAGCTTCTGTTTCCTTATTAGTTTTCTGTTTGGATGATCTGTCCACTGGTGTAAGTGAGGTGTTAAAGTTCCCCACTATTATTGTATTACTGTCAATTTCCTCTTTTAGAGCAGTTAGCAGTTGCCTTATGTATTGAGGTGCTCCTATGTTGGGTGCAAATAGATTTATAATTGCTATATCTTCTTCTTGGATTTATCCCTTGATCATTATGTAGTGTCCTTCATTGTCTCTTGTAACATTCTTCATTTTAAAGTCTATTTTATCTGATATGAGTATTGCTACTCCAGCTTTCTTCTGATTTCCATTTGCATGGAATATATTTTTCCATCCCCTCACTTTCAGTATGTATGTGTCCCTAGGCCTGAAGTGGGTCCCTTTTAGACAGCATATATATGGGTCTTGTTTTTGTATCCTTTCAGCGAGCCTGTCTTTTGGTTGGAGCATTTAATCCATTCACGTTTAAGGTAATTATCACTATGTATGTTCCTATGACCATTTTCTTAATTGCTTTGGGTTTGTTCTTGTAGGTCCTTTTCTTCTCTTTTGCTTCCCACTTAGAGAAGTTCCTTTAGCATTTGTTGTAAAGCTGGTTTGATGGTGCTGATTTCTCGTAGCTTTTGCTTGTCTGTAAAGTTTTTGATTTCTCCATTGAATCTGAATGAGATCCTTGCTGGGTAGAGTAATCTTGGTTGTAGTTCTTCCCTTTCATCACTTTAAGTATATCATGCCTCTCCCTTCTAGCTTGTAGAGTTTCTGCTGAGAAATCAGCTGTTAACCTTATGGGAGTTCCCTTGTGTGTTATTTGTCATTTTTCCCTTGCTGCTTTCAATAATTTGTCTTCAATTTTTGCCAATTTGATTAATATGTGTCTCGGCATGTTTCTCCTTGGGTTTATCTTGTATGGGACTCTCTACACTTCCTGGACTTGGGTGGCTATTTGCTTTTCCATGTTAGAGAAGTTTTCGACTATAATCTCTTCATATATTTTCTCAGATCCTTTCTCTTTCTCTTCTCTTTCTGGGACCCCTATAATGCGAATGTTGTTGCATTTAATGTTGTCCCAGAGGTCTCTTAGGTTGCCTTCATTTCGTTTCATTCTTTTTAGTTTATTTTGTTCAGCAGCAGTGAATTCCATCATTCTGTCTTCCAGGTCACTTATCCGTTCTTCTGCCCCAGTTATTCTGCTACTGATTTCTTCTAGTGTAGTTTTCATTTCAGTTATTGTATTGTTCATCTCTGTTTGTTCTTTAATTCTTCTAGATCTTTGTTGAACATTTCTTGCATCTTCTCGATCTTTGCTCCATTCTTTTTCCGAGGTCCTGGATCACCTTCGCTATCATTATTCTGAATTCTTTTTGTGGAGGATTTCCTATCTCCATTTCATTTAGTTGTTTTTCTGGGGTTTTTTCTTATTCCTTCATCTGGTACATAACCCTCTGCCTTTTCATCTTGTCTATCTTTCTGTGAATGTGGTTTTTGTTCCATAGGCTGCTGGAATGTAGTTCTTGCTTCTTCTGTCTGCCCTCCGTGGTGACCTTTTTTTATTTCAGTTTATTTAACCATTACAACCCCTGAGTTACTCAAAAAATTTTACATAGTGGCAATAACATGTATCGTATGGGATGGTAATTCATTATATATAAATTGAAGTGGTGTTTAATAATAATAAAAACAATGCATTTAACACGTATATAGAATGATATATTATTTCACTTATATATTACAAATATATAACTTAATATATTAGTAAAATAATTACAGAAATTATAAATGAAAATAGAGAAAGAAATTATACTGCAGTGAAACTGACTTTCTCTCTGTAACTCCATAATTAAAATATTTCTGGCCTCAGAACTTTTGGGGTTTGTTTCCTTTTTGTTTGTTTGCTTGTTTTGTTTTTGTTTTTTTCTTACTACACTTTTCCCTGCTATTGTCATGGCTAAATCCTTCTCATATTTCATTTCAAGTATAACGTCTCCTCTTGAAGGAGGACTTTGCTGACTTCTGTAGCAACTAATGTAGCATGCCCAGAAGTTGCTACCCCAGTCCCTCTCAGCTTCCTTTAGAGCAGTCAGCTTGATGGGTTTGTACTTGTTTCTACTCCTGTGTTTGTCCATTCTCCATACTAGAATGTAAATACTAGGAATATAGCAACGAAGTTTGTTTTATACAGCAGTGAGTGCTTTGAGCCCAGCACAATTTTTGGCTCAGAGAGATACCAAAAAAAATTAGTTAAGCGGATAAATAAGATCTGTAATCACTCATCCATCTTGACTTTCAGAGGTGCTTTAACCATAATATTTCAATTTTTTTGCCCTGAATGAATTATTTAAGAATCTATATCAGGGATGACCTAAGTAAATTATCCATATTCCACATTATTCTATGACAGTAAAGAAATATATAATCTTTCTTCTCATGACCTAGGGCCCTATCTGTTAAGTTAAGCTGCTTCCCTAGATCTATGTGAAGCTGTGGAGACAGACCCCAAAGCCAGGCTGACAGGATAACTAGTGAGTGAAGCCTCTTTCAATATGGAATAAAGCTCTCAGATCACTGCTCTTGTAACAACTCAATTTAAAGTTGAACATTATTGAATTAAAACCTTGAAACTATAATTGAAACATAAAAATCACAATTACTATTTTAACTGTGAATTCCCTCTGTTTTCAATAAAGATATCACCATTTGAGACAAGAAGGGGATGGATGGTTGTGGCAAAGGAGAGTGATACATACAAATGTCTAAATACACAAGAATGTAGATTTTTAATGTGATTTCCTGCTTTAAAACAATGCTAATGTTTTAGATTTTATTTGAAATGATCCTTGAAGTCTGTAAGTGTCACATTAAGAACTTTATGCCTTGAGTGGTTGTTACAGCAGAAGTCGAAATAAATTTCTTAAGATATTCCAGAAAACCCTCCAGCTTTTACTGTATTATTGTTACTAATATCCTGTGTAGAATAGTTTTACCACTCAGCTGGGAGTATAAGGAAATTGAAAACAATATGCATGCCTAATGTGCTAAGTGAACTGCAATAAACCATGCTACATGTCCTGACCACCCCAGTAAATCAGATGTTAATGGGTTTTCCTATTTATTAATGTTGTAAATTTGCCTGAAATGTTCCTCTCAATTTGAGGAATTGAAGATAACTTTTGCTCCCTTTTCTGTTACAGAAAAATGTAATTGAAAAAATATACTTTTTTCAAATACAAAAATTGAACATATCCAGAACAAGTGGGCTCTTTAAAAAAATCATATTGTCCCCAAATCATTCATCAAATGCAATTATACTAAGGGTTTTGGAATTTAGAGCTAGTTTGTAAGGATGTATTGGACAGTTGTTCACATTGATATTGAAGCACAGACATTTGTTGTTTTGTTCTGTTTTTTGCCAGTTGGTTGCTGCCTTTCATGAAGGTCTACTTAGGCTTAGGCAGAGAAAAGCAGGGATCAATGGCATAGATTTTAGCTATAGCTCCAGTTAAATAGCTAACAGAATAATTCTGTTGATTAAAGTGGTTAGACTGAAGAGAGATTTTTCTAAAATAAGTTATGGAAAAAATAATTCAAAACAGGTATTCCAATATCTAGTGGCCTGTAATTACACAGAGATAGCACTAATTAATTTTTTAAAATAATTACTAAGATTTTAATATCTAAACATCTAAGTTGTGAAATGTCAAAGTTTGCATATGCATATGCATGTTTTCATTAAATTGAGAGGCTGTTATTTTAAAAATAGAGCTATTATTGTGCTTCTAAGGAGATAAGGTTTTAATAAAATTAAAACTTTCTTGATGTCAACTTTGGTGGGAAATTCAGAGAAGACACTTTTTATGGGTTTTAGACATTTACTGTTTACACCTTTTCTCCTTTGCACAATCTGACTACAACTTTCCATTGTTTCAATTCTTGGCATTTCTTACTCTATTCAAATTGTTTCTTGAACCTCTCGATTATTTCCATGTTTGGCTTCTGACTTTTCCCTCCCAATCAAATTTCCTCTTCATGACTTAGTTGTCCCCTCAAGTACTCTTTATACCAAGTCACTCTCTTCCCTCTACTTCCACTGTTCTTTTCCCTCTATTTAAGATCCCCTGATTCTCTTTCTTTTCTTGCTACTCTAACCCTGGGTCACTCCCACAATCATCTTCCCTCTTGCTGACCAAGCCCTGCTGGAGAAAAGGACATGACCCTAAAGATAAGTGAAGCTAAAGATCTATAGTCTCCAATATCAGTTAGACTCTCAAAACTGCAGCCAAAAGTATGCTCATTCATTCATTCCTTTATTCATTAACTCATCATTCAGTCTTTTAGTCCATAAATCTTTACTGAGCCACAACCATAGACTAGGCACTGGTCATACTACGGTAAATAAATTTAAGTCCCTGGGCTTCCCTGGTGGCGCAGTGGTTGAGAGTCCGCCTGCCGATGCAGGGGACATGGGTTCATGCCTCGGTCTGGGAAGATCCCACATGCTGCAGAGCGGCTGGGCCCGTGAGCCATGGCCGCTAAGCCTGGACGTCCGGAGCCTGTGCTCCGTAACGGGAGAGGCCACAACAGTGAGAGGCCCGCGTACCGCAAAAAAAAAAAATAATAATAATAAAAATAAATAAATTTAAGTCCTTGCTGTCAGATATACAGTTAGACAGATCTATATTTAGATAGATAGATAATCAGATAAATATAAAATTATTTCAGAAATCAGCAAGTTCCAAGAAGAAAAATTAAGTGGGGCAAGGAGACAGAGTGATTGGATTGAATATTAGTTAGTGAAAATATCTCTGATAAGGTGACATTGTACAGAGATCTAAGAAGACGGAGAGGGGCCTACCCTGGTGGCGCAGTGGTTAAGAGTCCGCCTGCTGATGCAGGGAACACGGGTTCGTGCCCCGGTCCGGGAGGATCCCACATGCTGCAGAGCGGCTGGGCCTGTGAGCCATGGCCGCTGAGCCTGCGCGTCCGGAGCTTGTGCTCCGCAACGGGAGACGCCACAACAGTGAGAGGCCCGCGTACCGCAAAAAAAAAAAAAAAGAAGACAGAGAGTGGCATATGTAGAATTGAGGAAAGAGTTTCCTAGGAGAGAGAACAGTAAATTTCTTTGCTACACTTGCATAATTACTTTAAAAAATTCACCAGTGGGCATAGTTATTAGGAGCAGAGGCTCCTAAGTCTCCCTTCCTAAATTTGAATCCAACTACATCACTTACAAATCAGGTGCCCTTGAACAAGTTAATTGATTTCTACCCTTCTCTGTAAAATGTCTGTAGTATTCATCCCTATCTCTGGGAGAAGATAGCAATTGTGACTATTAAGTTAGTTAATATATGTGTAAAGCACTTAGGCAAGTTCCTGAAACATAGTAGATACTCAATATTATTTTAGCTCTTAATCCCACGGGAGATCATGCATCCTTACCAAACTTTGTTTTTCTGTAGGATTTATCTCCTTTATTCATTTCTATAATAATACTGTTTCTCGGCTTTCATCTTATCTCTTTTTATATTACTACACAGATTTTTTTCCTTCAATTTGCCAATAAATAATCCTTAAGCCAAACACTCTTTCAGAGGTCATTACTTTGGTTTACATATATATCCAAGAAGCTTCCTGTTCTCAGCACTCTTCTTTCCCTACACAGCATAGGTAATTTTATATAGTCTTGATCCCATAGTTATATGAATATTTTTCATGTGCTGATGACCACTCAATTTGCCTCTGTAGCTCAGACTATTCCCCCTGAGCCACAGACTCCTTAATCCAACTGCTAACTTGACATCACCATTTGGATGTATCCAAGATATATCTAAGTTACATTACAACCTTAAATAACTACAACTGTTACTCATTCCCTACTCCTTCCTTAAATCTGCTCTAGACTTGAAGCCTTTCTTATACCAGTCAATAATACTACCAGTTTTTACTTAGGACACAATTCTTAGAATCACCCTTGACTCCTCTGTTTCCTCACACCTCACATCTAACACATCAGCAGAGCTCCTTAGTTTTACCTCCAAAAATAGCAGAATTTATCTATTTTTTCCTTTGGTATGCTGCACGGCTTGCAGGATCTTAGCTCTCCAACGAGGGATTGAACTCGGGCCCTTGGCAGTGAAAGTGTGAAGTCCTAACCACTGGACTGCCAGGGAATTCCCCAAAAAACAGCAGAATTTAACTGAAATCTCTATTGCTATAATCAGAGACCTGGAATACTGCAGGCTACTTTGGCTACTTTTGGCTACTTTTCCCCCATTGTTAACTCCCCAACCAAATACAACAAAACTTCTTCACACAATAAGAAAAATAATTCCTCTAAATCAAAAATGATGTCATTATAATTCTCTGCTTAAAAGAGCCTTCAAATGGTTTTCCACTGCCACTAGAATAAAATTCAAACTTCTTACCATGGCCTTGAACGACTACAAGATTTAACCCTAACTTAAATGTCCAAGCTTATGTTCTTCCATCCACCGTATCCAGCCACATGGTTTTTATTTGTGTCCTTTTAACACATCAAATGTCTTCTGATCTCAAGGTCTTTTGACGTATTGCTTCATCTACTTGGAATGTTCTTTCCCTGGAGCTTATATGGCTGGATCCTTCTCATCATATAAGTATCAAATCAAATGAAGTCGTCTCCATGCCAAGCATACACTTAGCAGAATGATATATATGGAAGTATTTAAGGGCTCTGCCAACATTTCCTGGACTCAAATCTTAATTCTATTATTTACTTGTGTAAAGGCACATGCAAATTCAAAATAAGAGGCTTAATTCTTCCTCTTGAATATAAGGAAGATTCAGTATAAGCAACCTCTCCCTCCCTTTTCTTTGAGCATTAACTTTAGAAAACTTGCAACTGTAAGTTCTTTCTCTGTCTCTCTAAAATGTATGTAAAATTTTTGAAAAGCTAAGTAAGAATTTTGTCAGATTTATAACCTAGGTATGCCTTTCTCAAGGACCTGGGAACCATCTCTTTGATACGTAATTATCACAGAAGATAGCATCCCTATTTCCCAGTTTCTTTGAAAACTTAGGAGGCTAACTTTGGCAGGTGTCACACTCCAAGTTGCAAAACTACCTCCTGTCATAAAGATATAAGTTGTTTATTCTTCCTTTGGATAAGGCTAATTAGTTGACACAGAAGGTCACCCCAACTACCCGGTGAATTTAGGGTGAACTATGTGTGACAAAAGGTACCTTCAAGTCCCCTTGCTCAAGGGCTAGTTACTGTTTATCTTGAAGACATATCTGTAATGGGTTGTATCTGCTTGACTACAGATACGGTGAGATTTCTTTTTGTCTTTGCAGTCTCTTAGCAGAATGCCTGTGATGTGCATCACATTCTGGTTTAATACTCTTTCAATAATTAAACTGTTTTCTTTCTCTTCTACTTTTGGAGAAAATGGAGAAGTTGTCTGGGTTAGCAGGAAATTTTGTTTTTAATTATCTTCTCAACACTCACTAGTTGTGAAGCAGCAAGTTACTTAACATTTCTGCATCATTTTCTTCATATGAAAAACCAGGAGTAATAAAACCTCTTAAGTTTCTATAAGGAAACAAATTAATTAAACCATGCAATGAAGGGTATCTATTACAATAAAAGTGCTTGATAATTATTAAGCATTGCTATTATTCTAACAGCATAATAAAATCTGTAGTAATACAAGAAATTATCTTTATGTGTTTTAATGTTCACCAGTTTATTATATGTCTCCTTCCTCAACAAAACTCTGCCAATTTCTCCTTCAATGTACTTCAAGTGCCTATCCATGAACAACAATAAATATTTATTTACTGATGTACTAAGTAAGTTTGAAGAAACAAACTAAAAGATGACAAACACTATTAAAAGGGAGGCATTTCCTCTACTTTCTTTTTCACATCTTGTAAGTCAGAGCCCATAAAGATGTTTTAAATATTTTATAAATATTTATAAAAATATTATATACAAATATATGAAACTTAAAAAGCATGCCTTAGTGGTCATTTATTTTTAGGAAGAGAATCTTAACAGTTTTAATAGCTTATGAAAATTATATCTTTGAATCATCAATAATAGAATAATATATTCAGTGTCATTTGTTTTAACAGAAGAAAAATTGTAACATACTTCAAACAATAACAATTTTTTTAAAGTTTCAGTGCTTAAGGAATGCTTCATTTGCTTGGAAGTTTCACTTATATGAGAAATATCTTATTTCAAATAAGAACAAATAAATTGGGTATTAAACGTTTTATTTGCTTGCTTCCTCAATTACAGACATACATATACATGTGTATCTTAAATGTTCATGCAAGCATATATGTATTGATGCCTATTAGTAAACACTTTGAGTTTTAAACAAAAAAAAATTGGGTTTTGCATGTTCAAAGCAGAAAAAAGTTAAAATTCTACTTGCATAGCAGTGATATAGTCTTTACAGTTTAATGAAAATGCAAATGAGCTAACAGTTTAGATGAATAATACATGTCTTTATAGCTGTATGTACTAAAAAATATTCCTCAAATAAATGAGTTATAAATTTCAGCTCAATTTCATCATTTGGTGATACAGTATACACTTTACAGGATATAAAAATTGGTTATTGTCTCATACTAGTTTAAAGGCCCCATTTATAAAAAAAAATTAACATAAAATAATTATTGTTAGTAGCCATTTTAGAATGCCTTACATATTCATTGTATTATTCACATAAGAGAATTCTGACACAGTTATCACTACTAGGGTATAAACCCAAGTACTCCAAACTCCCATTTCTCATCAGATATGTATTTCTCCTCTGTCAAACTCATAGGTCATTTTCAATTTTTGAACTTTGAACTTGTACTTTTGCTATGGAGGAAAAAATGACAAAAGGAGGTAATCAGTAAGTAGATAAATAATATTTATTTTTTTTATTTATTTATTTATTTGCGGTACGCGGGCCTCTCACTGTTGTGGCCTCTCCTGTTGTGGAGCACAGGCTCCGGACGCGCAGGCTCAGCGGCCATGGCTCACGGGCCCAGCTGCTCCGCGGCATGTGGGATCTTCCCGGACCGGGGCACGAACCCACGTCCCCTGAATCGGCAGGCAGACTCTCAACCACTGCACCACCAGGGAAGCCCGATAAATAATTTTTAAAAACAAAACTTTTTAATCTAAATATTACAATTAGCCTTTGCTTTCGTGTAAGTCTTTGAGGTTTTATGCTATTACAATTGGCAGAGAGATGTAGGAACTTTAATTTCTTACACCTATTTCCTTTATAGTTGCTGCTTTAATTAATGGAAGTCAGTGTCCACTTTCCTTAGGATTGGAGACATATGTTAAATCGCCTCAAACGTTCCTTGCTCAGCGATGTGAATGCTTTATACAATGGTAACTATGGCCAACAGTAGTTCTTGTTGCTATTTGTTATCTTATGCCCAGACCATTGTGTGCTAAACATGTTTCATGTCACCTACATGGCCATACCTGCTTGAAGGGGAAGAATGAAACCCATGTACCTTGCTGAAGGGTGTAGCCTTGATGGTCGTATTTTTTGTTGCATGGACCTATGTACTAGCCCTACCACAGCTAACTGGGACAAGATTTGGTCCCTTCCAAAAAGCTTGGTTAGAAAAAAATGAGCTAGACTTATGAGATTCTCTCTCATTAATCTGAACTAAGAGGTAACAAAATATCTGATTAGCGATGGGTGTCAAAGATGAAAGAGTAATTTCTTGAAAGTAGATTAAGGGTCATGGTAAGCTGAAGCCACGTGTACACTGAAGGCATGAGAGAAGAGAAACAATAAGTAAGCAGAGATAGAAAATAAATCAGAGAGGGCGGAGTCAAGATTGCAGTGTAGGAAGAGGCAGAGTTCACGTCTCCCCACAGCTAGGGTGTCTGCCGGATGCTGGTGGGGGACTCTGACACCCAAGGAGATGGGAAGAATCCCCAAGCGAACTAGTAGGACATGGGGGGACTGAGGAGGGAGAAGAAGTGGAGGCCAGACAGGACTGGTGCCCCTGAGGGGTAGCTGAGAAGGGGCGGGGTTCCCATGCCTGAAGGGACCCTCAGGGGCTCAGATCGGGGGTAGCAGGCCCAGCGTTTCCCCTACCCAATCGGCCAGGGAAGTCTGCCTGGCTCTCAGGCCAGGTCCTACTCCCTCAGAGGTCCCATCCAGGCTGGGTTGGTCCTGGGGACGTAGGAGGGAGGCCAGGAGAGGCAGGTGGGAGGAGCCCTCCAGGACAGGAGGAGCAGGAGAGGAGTGGAGGGTGTTTGCCCCAACCACTTGAACCCAGGAAGCCTGCTGGGCTCCAAGGTGGGGTCCCCTGCCCTCTGAGACCAGGGGCCTGGGCCCCTTCTTTTCTGTTGAGCTTACCCATCCACACACCCTAGGGCCTTTTCCAGCCCTCTGGGTCCTAAGCATAGGCCCCACCCACCACCCAAACCTTGACCCTGCTTAGGCCCTGCCCTCCACAGCCAAGGCCTTTTCCACCTTTTTTTTTCCTCCTCCTCTTTTTTACTATTGTGGTTCTCTTTTACCTTCTGGTTGCTGTTTCATCTATATTTTTATTTTTATATTTTTTCTAACATATCTGTTAGTTTCCTAGTCTAATTTTATTTTTTACTTTGTTATTGTTCTTTTTTTTTTTTTTGCTGCCCTGCGTAGCTTGTGGGATCTTGGTTCACAAGCTGGGGGTTGGGCTGAAGCTCCTGTGGTGGGAGCTCTGAGTCCAAACCACCGGACTCACAGAGAACCTCAGAACCCAGGGAATATTCATCACAGTGAGGTCTCCTGGAGGTGCTCATCTCAGCACAAAGACCCAGCTCTACTAAACAGTATACAAACTCCAGTGTTGGAAACCTCAGGCCAAATGACCAGTAAGACAGGAACACAATCCCACTCAGAAAAAAAAGGAAAAAAAAATGAGATGACAAAAAAATATTTCACAGATAAAGAGGCAAGGTAAAAACCTACAAGACCCAATAAATGAAGAGGAAACAGGCAATCTACCTGAAAAAGAATTCAGAATAATGATAGTAAATATGATGCAGAATCTCATAAATAGAATGGAGGCACGGATTGAGAAAATACAAGAAATGTTTAACAAAGATCTAGAAGAACTAGAGAACAAACAGAGATGAACAACACAATAACTGAAATGAAAAATACAATAGAAGGAATCTAACAGAAGAAAATAGTTGAAGAGATTATAGTGGAAAACGTCTCTAACATGGGAAAGGAAATAGTCACCCAAGTCCAGGAAACACAGAAAGTGCCATATAGGATAAACCCTAGGAGAAACACACCAACACACATATTAGTCAAACTAACAAAAATTAAATTCAAAGAAAAAATATTAAAAGCAGCAAGAAAAAAAAAATAACATACAAAGGAATCCCCATGAGGTTATTAGCTGATTTTTCAACAGAAACCCTGCAGGCCAGAAGGGAGTGGCAAGATATGCTTAAAGTGCTGAGAGAGAAAAACACAACCAAGATTACTCTATCAAGCAAGGATCTCATTCAGATTTGATGGAGAAATCAAAAGCTCTTCAGACAAGCAAAAACTAAGAGAATTCAGCACCACCAAACCAGCTTTACAACAAATGCTAAAGAAATTTCTCTAAGCAGGAAACACAAGAGAAGAAAAAGACCCACAAAAACAAACCCAAAACAATTAAGAAAACTGTAATAGGAACATACATATTGATAACTACCTTAAATATAAGTGGACTAAATGCCCAAACCAAAAGACACAGACTAGCTGAATAGATACAAAAACAAGACCCGTATATATGTTGTCTACAAGAGACCCACTTCAGACCTAGGGACACATATAGACTGAAAGTGAAGGGATGGAAAAAGATATTCTATGCAAATGGAAATCAAAAGAAAGCTGGAGTACCAACAAAATAGACTTTAAAGACTTTTACAACAGATAAGGAAGGACACTACATAATAATCAAGGGCCCACTCCAAGAAGATGATATAACAATTATAAATGTTTAGGCACCCAACACAGGAGCACCTCAATACATAAGGCAAATACTAACAACCATGAAAGGGGAAATTGACCGTAACACAATAATTGTAGGGGACTTTAACACCCCACTTACACCAATGGACAGATCATCCAAACAGAAAATAAATAAGGAAACACATGCTTTAAATGACACAATAGACCAGATAGATTTAAATGATATTTATAGAACATTCCACCTGAAAGTGGCAGAATACACTTTCTTCTCAAGTGCACACAGAACATTCTCTAGGATAGATCACATCTTGGGTCAAAAATCAAGCCTCAGAAAATTTAAGAAAATTGAAATCCCATCAAGCATCTTTTCTGACCACAACACTATGAGATGGGAAATCAATTACAGGAAAAAAATTGTAAAAACCACAAATACATGGAGGCTAAACAGTGCACTATTAAATAACCCAGAGATCACTGAAGAAATCAAAGAAGAAATAAAAAAAATACATAGAAAAAAATGACAATGAAAACACAATGACCCAAAACCTATGGGATGCATCAAAAGCAGTTCTAAGAGGGAAGTTTTTGGCAATTCAATCTCACCTCAAGAAACAAGAAAAATCTCAAATAAACAATCTAACCCAACATGTAAAGCAACTAGAGAAAGAAGAACAAAGAAAACCCAATGTCAGTAGGAGGAAAGAAATCATAGAGATCAGAGCAGAAATAAATGAAATAGAAATGAAGAAAACAATAGCAAAGATCAGTAAAACTAAAAGCTGGTTCTTTGAGAAGATAAACAAAATAGATAAACCCTTAGCCAGATAGATCAAGAAAAAAAGGGAGAGGATGCAAATCAATAAATTAGAAATTAGAAAGGAAAAATCACAACTGACACCAGAGAAATACAAAGGATTATAAGAGACTACTACAAACAACTATATGCCAATAAAATGGACAATCATGAAGAAATGGACACATTCTTGGAAACGTACAATTTTCCCAGACTGAACCAGGAAGAATTAGAAAATATAAACAGACCTATCACAAGTAATGAAACTGAAAGTGTAATTTAAAATCTTCCAACAAACAGAAGTCCAGGACCAGATGGCTTCACAAGCAAATTCTGTCAAACATTTAGAGAAGAGCTAACACTGACCGTTCTCAAACTCTTCCAAAAAATTGCAGATTTTTGAATGAATCCCAGATTTGAGATTCATTCAAATAATGAATCCCAAATTCATTCTACGAAGCCACTATCACCCTGATACCAAAACCAGAAAAAGATATCACAAAAAAAGAAAATTATAGACCAATATCATTGATGAACATGGATGCAAAAATCCTCAACAAAATACTAGCAAACAGAATCCAACAACATATTAAAATGATCATACACCATGATCAAGTGGGATTTAACCCAGGGATGCAAGGATTCTTCAATATATTCAAATCAATCAATGTGATACACCATATTAACAAATTAAGGAATAAAAATCATATGATCATCTCAATAGATGCAGGAAAAGCTTTTGACAAAATTCAACACCCATTTATGATAAAAACTCTCCAGAAGATGGGCATAGAGGGAACCTACCTCAACATAATATAGGCCATATATGACAAACCCACAGCAAACATTGTTCTCAATGGTGAAAGACTGAAACCATTTCCATTAAGATCAGGAACAAGACAAGGAAGTCCACTCTCACCACTATTATTCAACATAGTTTTGGAAGTCCTAGACGTGGCAATCAGAGAAGAAAAAGAAATGAAAGGAATACAAATTGGAAAAGAAGTAGTAAAACTGTCACTGTTTGCAGATGACATGATACTATACATAGAGAATCCTAAAGATGTCACCAGAAAACTACTAGAGCTAATCAATGAATTTGGAAAAGTAGCAGGATACAAAATTAATGCACAGAAATCTCTTGCATTCCTATACACTAACAACGAAAAATCAGAAAGAGAAATTAAGGAAACAATTCCATTTACCATCACAACAAAAATAATAAAATACCTAGGAATAAACCTACCTAAGGAATTGAAAGACTTGTACTTAGAAAACTATAAAACACTGATGAATGAAAACAAAGGTGACATAAACAGATGGAGAAATATACCATGGGGATATATGGGGATATATGTATGCATATGGCTGATTCACTTTTTTGTACAACAGAAACTAACACAGTATTGTGAAGCAATTACACTCCAATAAAGATCTATTAAAAAAAGAAAGAAAATATATCACAAAGAAGAGTTCACGTAGAGTATGAGTCATGTCCCAAGTTATGTCCATGGTAGGGTACCCAAGTTGAGACTGCTATGATTGAGTCCTTAGCATAGCTGAGTCCAGCATTAATATGCAAGCTAAGCTTCATGAGAGTGGGCTTCATATAGTCTCTTCTTTGTGGATTTCTGTTATGTTCCATTTATATTCTCACAATAAATAACACTGGGCTAAACCTAGCTTCATTAGTCCTTTCTTCCCTGAAACAAAAAAATATCTAGGGAAGACACATGTTTAATGTGACATTTCAGCTCAAAGTAAAATTCACCTTTTCAAGCAAATGTAGGACTTTCAACAGCGTTCATTTGAAATTTATCATTGCCATGTTATACAACCCCAGGTGGTGTTTCATTATGTCTTTGAATCACAGAATTTTAAGTCGAAAAGTAACATTAGATATCATCTAGTTTTATGTTATCATTTTAAAGGACCAAAATTTAGAATCCCAATTACATTTTGTGATTTGCCCAAGGTTATACTTCTCTAAGTCAATTTAGCAGAGACTAGAATTCAAATATTCTAATACCTAATAGGGAGGTAGGAGGGAACAAGGGATGGAAAGAAAGAGAGGAGAGACAGACACAGAAACGGAGAAAGGAAGAGAGAGCAAGAGAGACCATAAATATGTGATATTAAAAAAACTCACTTGGAAAATTTATTTGTGTCTACCCAGAAGTATATTCCAATTTTGGTATTTCTTTGTCACCACAGGCACTTATTTAGAGAGTGTATCTTTCTATTCTGATATATGAAACAACTAGGACTTTGACATAGGGTGTCAATATCATCATGGTAGAGGAGCAGCAGAGGGTGTCAATATCATCATGGTAGAGGAGCAGCAGGTCTTATCAAAAGAAAAAAAATAGAGTGAAAAGAATAGTAATTGTCTTAGATAAACTTGAAGGAAAGCAAGTGTTGAAAACTAGACATTAGTAAGATTATTAGAGTCTTTGTGAACCTTATGAGAAGCACAGGTACATATCACATATTTCTACACTGAATCATTCATATTATTGTGTATAAATATATATAGTTATATATATATAACTATATACATAATTAGAGTACATGTCTATGATTATCAAATCAGTTTAAAACGCTTTTTATTGTCTCTAATGCAATGTAAAAGCTTGATACATGTAAAGTGATTTTTAAACATTACAGATATAGAGACAATAGATAGATATTAGATAGATAAAATATGATTGTATGTAACTTTACCCTTTATTGTGATACAATGATACAATAAGTTTCCTTTCTTTGTATAATTTCTCAGTTTAACTTCCAAATAGAATGATTTTTTTCCACTAAAGAGCTTTTGTTTTTAACCAAACATATAACATTTCACTTCTGATCATACTGGCCTATTGTTTTTTATAAGTTGATTTTCAGCTTATAAGTTTACTCAAGGCAATTTAAGGATAAAAGCTAAATTTACTGTCATGATAGAGAGGCATCACATGGAATCAAAGGCAGGAAGTACAACTAGATATCATAAAAATTGCAATCAAAATTAAATATCAGAATCCCAGAATATTTCTAGTTCCATATAAGTTAGCACTTGGCCTATCCCTGTGTCAATAACATCAACACCACTGATACACAAGCCAGGGAGATGGGTATAAAAAATGAACTAACAATGGAGCTCCAAAATATACGAAACAAACAAAAAACTGAAAGAATTAAATGGGGTAATGAATAATTCTACAACAGCTGGAGGCTTCAATATCCCGCTTTCAGAAATGGAGTTAACAACTAGACAGAATACCAATAACAAAATAGAGGACCTGAACAACACTACAAACCACCTAGACCTAATAGACATATTCAGAATATTCTGCTCCAGAAAAGTAGAATACCTTTTTCTCAAGTGCACATGGGACATTCTCCAGCATAGGTCATATGTTAAATCACAAAACAAGTCTAAATATATTTTAAAAGAATGAAATTGAAATTATCCAACGTATCTTCTCAAACTACAATGGAATGAAATTAGAAATTAATGACAAAAGAAAAGATGGAAAGTTACAAATATGTGGAAATTAGACAACACACTTTTAAACAACCAAGGGATCAAAGAAGAAATCAGAAGGGAAATGAGAAAATACTTTAACATGAATTAAAGAAAAAACATATACCCAACACACCAAAATTTACAGGATGAAGCAAAATGACTGCATAGAGGGAAATTTATAGCTCTAAATGCTTATGTTAAAAAATGGAAAGATCTCAAATCAATAACCTAACTTACAACTTGATAGAAAAAGAATAAAATAAATCCAAAGCTAGCAGAAGGAAATAATAAAGTTTAGAGTGTAGATAAACAAAACAGAGAACAGAAAAACAAATGGAAAATCAACGAAACCAAAAGTAATAAAGTTGGTGTCACATATGAGTAGAACATGATAGTATGCAATGAAATCTGAATTCAGTGATACATACTATAATAAATGATGCATTGGAGAAAGGGTACTTTTAAATTGAGTGCAAATTCTATAACAGCTTCAGAGAAGAGATTGCTATGATTTATGTAGGTCAAGAGACTATTAAAAGGAAATTTACAGCAATTTATGAGGAAATTTTAAAAAATCAACTAGTGATGTTCATAGGAGGAACAAGGAAGAGAGTAGTGTAACAATGTAACAAAAGAAAGTTCACACTGAAAGCAAAAAAAAAAAAAAAAAAAGATTAGGTTATAGATCTTAGTCTATACATTAGTTATTCTGTGATTGATTTTCACTATATATAAAAATTATTGGCCAACAAAAGAGCCAATACAGACATAAAAAATAACGCAAATTTCAAATGTTGACACATTGAAATTTTTCATTTAAAATGTTTTATTATATATCTATTGTGTCATTTTCCGCTGGTTATGTCAATTTCAGAAACACACTTTTAAATATTGTTATGAATGTGTGTGAGACTAAATACATAGCTCTTCATTTACTCCCATAGAAGTGCTAGGGAGGATTTTCCTAAAATGTACCTAGGAGGTTGGAAGGGTGCACACCAGAGAAGATTTTTAGCAGAATACATTTAATAAACTGTGCCTTTCTATTTATTACATTATTGTCAGAAAAGGATTTATACTTCAGGGGAAAGCCAAGGTACCATCACATAGAAGGCTGGGCAACAATAGGAAAGGATGTCCAAGCTCAAATTAAAGATAGCATTCATAAATTAAGGACTGGGGCAGGAAAAGTTTTGATGATTCAACATGTAAATCTAGTTGTGAAGTCAACCTATCTAGCTTCTTGGTCTATCTGTATTTGTCATTTATGCTTTTAATTTTGGCTTAGACAGCAGTGATAAGTTTACTAAAAGAAATAAATATAAGATTCTCTCTGGGTTTGCCTTAGGGAATCAAGCTGATTTCATACATCTTTTCCTTGAACTGGATTAGACCTTTTGAAGATAAATATAACTGTGGAATGGAAAAGAGACTGTTGAAGACCTAATGTGATTAGTGTTATCTTCAAAGCAGTTATCTTTCCTTCTGAGGTAAAAATGACTTAGGTTTGAAGTTCAGCCCAAAAAAACCTTTTTTCTAAGTGCTACAAAAGAGGAATTGTACAGTTCTTAAGGATTATATGGAAATCCTGGAGAGCAATAATGAGAAAGGAGTAAGTAGAACAACAGCTACTTCGATTTAGACTTAAAAAATAAACTGTAGAGCTTATTTTTCCCATTCTTGAATACATACACAGTTCCTGACTACATTTCTATAAGACTTATTTTTGTAGCCTGATCAGTCAGCGACTATAAACTTTTCTGATGGCAAAGACCCAGAACAGCCAAAATCATCTTGAAAATGAAGGAAAAATGTGGATGATTTACATGTCCTGATTTCAGGTCTTACTCTAAAGTCAGAAATCAAACACTGAAGTACTGACAAAAGGAAGGACCAAAAAAACCAAACCAAAACAATAACACATAATAGAGAATTCATAAATGGAACATATACTGTCACATGATATTTTGATCAAGGCATCAAGTCAACTCAACTGGATAATAAAAGTCATTTTAAACAAATGGTGCTGGAAACACGGGATATATACTAGGAGAAAAAAAAGAAACTCATTTCTTCATACCCCTCCCCCCGCCACACACAAAACCATTTGAGATGGATACCATAGACCCAAACAGAATATCCAGAATCATGCAGCTTCTGAAAGAAAGCAACCTTGTGAAAACGTCTTCAACTTAATACAGAAAAAGCACAAATGAAAACAAAAAAAGATAAATTAAACCTTATCAAAGAAATCTATGCTCATTAAAAAAAAATCATTAAGGAAATAAAAAGCAAACCACAGACTAGATTTGCAGCATATATAGTAAGAAAGGACTCATAGATTGTTAAAGACTACAAATAAATGAAAAGATAAATAACAAAAAATGGGCAAAAGACTTTAACAGACAATTCTCAAAAAATATATGTCAATGACCACAAGATAAAGGACTCAAAATCATTAGTTACCAGAGAAATGAAAATGAAAACCATGATCAGTTATAATTTAGCACCCACTAGAAATTGCTAATGTTATTAAAAAAATGACAACACCGAAGTTTGTGGAGCACCTGGAATTTTATATATTGTTGCTGAGAGTGCAAGATGGTAAACACTTTGGATAAGCATTTGGCAGTTTCTTTTAAAGTTAAATAGAGGAGGAGCTGAGTCCTGAGGTAGTTCAGTTTCTAGAGGTTGAATATTTAAGAGGGAACAAGTGAAGGAGAGGAAGGAGGAACAACCAATAACGACAAAGGAGAATCAAGAGGAGATGAATTGAAACACACAGGTGAAGAAAGTGTTTCATGAATTGTGTCAACCGCTGCTAATAATGAGTGGGTAAGTTATAATTTCTTTTAAGAGTCAGCCTTACTACTGCATGATAAGATCTCAGATACAAAGGTGACTTCAAAGACTATGTGAACAGTTTTAAAATACTCTTTATGATTCATTTGCCCAGTAATCAAACTCATGTACTCAAATAGGAAATTTTAACCCTGGATACACAATACAATGGTTGGGATCTTTTTTTAAAAAACACTATCTCTCAAACAGAGATCTGATTTAATTTTCCTGAGATGGAATTGAGCTTTGGTATTTTTTTCCCAATCTTTCTATATTACTCTAATATGCAGCCAGGATTGAAACCATTGATTTTGATCAACTCAGTGATGAGAATTCATTAATTCTTGAGATAATTTATCTTATTCTTAGACTTCTGTGATATGCTACATCAAATCTTTCCAAAAGCTTCTCTCCTTTATAAAAATATTTCAAATTCTTGTAGACACTGATGACATGATATGGATCGGATTGTCCTCATGCTCCTGATTGCTCTTTTTAAACCACCTTAGATGATCAATGTCTGCCACGAAGTGGAATCAAATAGGAAGCTATTATAATTATAACATAGGAAAAATAGAGCAGTGTCCAGACTCAGACCATTGCCACAGGTATGGTCTAAGTAAGGTTCCCATTGTGAACACAGGGGTCCATTAAAACAACCTATTTGTTTGTTTGCTTGCTTGTTTGTGTTTAATTATGGAGGTAACATTACAATGGTGATTTTTGTTTTTATTGGAGTATAGTTACTTTACAGTGTTGTGTTAGTTTCTGCTGTACAGCAAAGTGAATCAGCCACACGTATACATATATCCCCTCTTCCTTGGATTTCTTTCCCATTTAGGTCACCACAGAGCATTGAGTAGAGTTCCCTGTGCTATACAGTTGGTTCTCATTAGTTATCTATATTATACATAGTAGTGCATATATGTCAAACCCAATCTCCCAATCCATCCCACCCACCCCCACTCCCTCCTTGGTATCCATACGTTTGTTCTCTACGTCTGTGTCTCTATTTCTGCTACAATGGTGATATTTTTAACCTACTATCAATTATAACCTCTAGAAAGTTATCACACCTTATGAAGCACTGTGTCCTCTGTTTTATTCTTCTCTACCAACTAGGATTTTGGTACTAGTTATAGACCTTTCTATAGGACTCCCCTAAAATTCATCTTGTTGAAATTAAATTATCATTAGAAATAGAATGAATATAAATTGCATTCCTTGTCTAGTAAGTAGTTTAACAGATATCCTTTCATTTGAACTTTATAACAACATACGTCAGGCTAATTGCTTATTTACTATTTATATTATTTCATTTATCTTCATTATTATTTTGTTGATCACATTCTTTACAGCAGATTTGAATATTCTTTAACAATCCAGCAAACATATATTATAGCCACTGTAACCAATATCTAAGGTATCATTCACAATGTATATGTCCATAATAGATTATTAATGGAAGGATCAACATAAAACAACAGGGCTCACAGGATGATCCCATAGAGTACAGTGCGTGCCTGTGTATGTGTACAGGCTAGTATAAGAAGAGTAAAACATAACCTGTAAGTATATGTATCACATTGTCAGAAATAGCTATCTGTAGAAATAAAAGGGATTTTACTTCCTATTTTCATATTTCTATAATGTTTTAAAATTTGCTTTTTTAATTAAAAAAAAACAAAAGTATAAAAAAGACTTCATAGCAAAAAGGAAAGGTACAGTAGGACCAACTTCTTCATTAGGTACAGTAGGCACAGTGCCTACCACCCACAATACTTTTAGGTATCCATGAAAATATTTTAACTTCTTTCTAAATTAGAGGAAAAAATGAACTTTTAGGTAAAATAAAATAGTTTAGTATAGAATGTTAATATATTCATTTTTATACCAATGCAGTTATAAAATATAAATTTAAAATTTTTTGTGGAAGAAGGGGCCCATGGAAAGTCATAATTCAGCCCCGGGTATGGGCTCCTCTTGGAGAGGAAAAGCACCCTGAAGCTGTTACCTGTCAAGTACACAATCAGGCATTCCATCCTAGAAGTCACAGGAGAAAAAGTCTCCAGATCAAGTTAAGATGTTCAAATCACAAGGTTTATTGAATCAATTTAAAACATACGGGGACTTCCCTGGTGGCGCAGTAGTTAAGAATCTGCCTGCCAATGCAGAGGACAAAGGTTCGAGCCCTGGTCTGGGAAGATCCCTCATGCAGCAGGTCCAATAAGCCCGTGCGCCACAACTACTGAGCCTGCGCTCTAGAGCCTGCGAGCCACAACTCTTGAAGCCCACGTGCCACAGCTACTGAAGCCCGTGTGCCTAGAGCCCATGCTCCACAACAAGAGAAGCCACTGCAATAAGAAGCCCGTGCACTGTCCGCTCGCCACAACTGGAGAAAGCCTGGATGCAGCAACGAAGACCTAACGCAGCCAAAACTAATTAATTAAAAAAAAACCATATGGCAAAGCAACATAGATTAATACGTTATGGTAGCTTGCAGGTGGGATAGAAGGACCGTAATACCTCAGTCTCTCCCTCTCCCTCTCTCCCTTCCTCCTCTCCCTTATCCACCACTTTTCTCTTGCATCAGCCTTCCCTGCTATAGTATGGTAATAAGGACCAGAGTTGAATTCAGTCAAGGTGGCTCAGCGGAAGGAAGGTGACTGGAACCAACACACATGCTTATTTTATGGAAAAGATGCAGGGGCAAGTCTCCTAGCCAGTAGCTGTAGCTCCTATAACCTGCTATGCACCTGTGGCTTGTTTCTACATGTCTCAGTCAGAGGCTACATGGGGCCAGATAGGGAGCACCAATGAGTGCCCGATTTAAGGGTGATATAACTGTCATAAAAATGTGGTGCTCCTTGAATAGCTAATACTTGCTCATTGTATCTCTTCCTATCTATGTCAGCACACAAATGAACTACTTACCTCATCTATGGCTAACATGTTTCAGGCACTTCTTGTTTGTCATCTATACTTCATTTTACTATCCTCTATTGCTCATTTCTTTTCCTGTCTATAATACAGTGGACTATTCTTAAATAAAATAAAAAACACACAATAAAGTCACCTGATCTGATCATAATAAAATTAAACAAGAACTCTGCAATAAAAATTTAAATTAAATGACAATAATTGCAACCATTTTAACAAGTTAAAAATATTTAAACCTATGAGTTTTTAATCATTAAAAACAACCATAACAAAAGTCCTGTCACCTTTGGAGGATATAAGTAAAACCAACTAAATATTTTGAAAAATTGTTAAATAAGAGTAAATAATCTAGTATGTTATCTTTATATAAAAACTGTTATTCATGATAACTAAATTGTTAATGAGGAAAGTTTCTCTTTGTGAAAGCATCACAGCTAATAATTAGGATTGTTAAATTAGATGTCATCTTTTCATAATCCCTAATGAAGTGAAAGATGTTGGCAATGATTATCAATGGCTAATAACAGAGAGATGGGGTGGGATGTGGAGAAAGAGAGAAGAGAGAGAGAGATAGATTTTTTTTTACCTCTGGAAAAAAGTATGAGACATTATCTCTGTAGTGGTTTTGCCAAAACCTTGAACTGGTTTCTGATCAAACTTGTAAGTCTACCTCACAGTTTATACAGAAAAAAACGGTAGGTAACAGAGAGAAACATGTTAATAGATATGTGGGAATGTAATCAACAAAATCCGGATTTAAAATTTCTAAGGACATGTCACCTGGCTTCTTCAATTACAAACAAATGTGAAAGAAAAATAGGTACAGAGGAAGAACATTTTCCAAAAGAGAATTAAGAAACATACCAATCATTCTCAATTTGCAAATGAAATTACATAATTTCCAAAATTTGCTTCAAAGTAATTTTGGAGAAGTAGAGGGTTGGGTCATCAATAAACTAAGATTGGCCATGAGGGGATAATATTTGAAGTTGAGGACATGGGGATATTATATTATTTTATTTACTTTGTATATCATTGGCCTTTTCTATAGTAAGAAGGGAAAAAATAAAAGAGAACCACACTGGATTGTTTCTATGTCCTGAGTAACTGCCAGTTAAGAGGGAAATAAAAATAGACAATTGGATTACTCAGCAAATAATGATAAAATAATTATAGGAGAAATGCATGAGTTTAAGTCAGGCTGAAGTCATAAATTTATACTCTAATACGGTTTTCTTATATAACAGAAAGAAAAGGGATGAGTTATTTATTCATTTTCAGAATGTAAAAGGAGAAAAAATACTATTCAAAGAAAAACAAAAAAGGGTAAAAGCAGAAACATTTAGACTAGATTATCGAAAGATATTGTAATCGATACTTACACTCAAGGAAAGAAAAAAATAATTAGATAGACCCTTGAGAAGTCTACCAAAAAGTAGAAATAATGATAATTAGAATGAGAAATCAAATACAGTGACATGAAATACAGGAATTAAAAATCATTTAACACAGTTGAAAATATTAACAAGGGAATCTTGTTAGTATTTCTGAAATAATCTATAATTGCATCTTTTAATGTATGCCAAGAATGAAAGTCCAGCTCAATTTTTAAAAAAAATTATTCATATTTTACATTAACACATCAATAAAAGCCACAAAGGAATTAGAGATTTCTTATAAGACATTCTTCTAAAAAGCAGGAAAAGAAGACTATTCCCTAAATACAATTCTGACTCTCTATTTCAAATTAACAACTACATTCTGCCTCCTTTACAGTTCTTGGTTATGTATCTTACTGCCAGCCCCTAATGTCATAGTGCTAGCTGTACTTATTTCTTCCCTGAAAAAATTTTACTTTAATACTTATTTCTTTCCAGCCTCATTCTCTCTATGTTTATTATTGACAGTATTCAACAAGGAAAATATACTAAATTTGCTTTTAGTTTCCTTCAGAATAAAGTCTATAGTCTTTAGAACGACTAAATTGATCTATTTTTAATTTACACATCAAATATTTGAATATCTATTATGTGTTTGGCCCTTCATTTATGTCTCTGGTTCTATTTCTCAGTTCTTTGTTTATAATAGCATAAAAGCAGAACAGAAATATGGAAACCTTCTCAATGTCATAAGTGGGTGAATTGTGTATTCTCCCCCTCCAACCTATATCCTATTTTATTGTTTTCTTTATGCGCTTATAATCACCTGATATATATTATATCATTATTAGTTTATTGACCGGCTTGCTTTATAGAAAGCAAGCTCTGTACGGTGAAAGCATTTATGGCCTTTACTGCTGAATTCCTAGGGCCCCGAAAAATGCCTGGCACATACAGGTGCTTAATTAATAGTTGTTGAAGAATTTCAATAGATAAATAATAAGTAAACTATGATATATCCAAAACCAATAGGATAGCATCATGGTAATAAAAATCATGGTTGCACACATAGCAAGAAATAGTTGTTGTTTCTTATTTACTTCAAAATAGTTTTAATTTAATGTTTTCTTAGAAAATTGAAAGGGTTTTAAGTATTACTTAAAGGTTATAAGTATTACTATGTAAAAAATTTACAATTACACAACACAAAACTATGTATAGATAAAACAACTGAAAGGGGAAATGTCAGAGTAATGTCTGTTTAGTATTAACATGTTAACGACACCCTTACATTAGTGATGAAATAATGAGCGACAGGTCCTCTACTTTTTCTAAAAATTTTAAAATTTCCTTTCAGATTTATGAACTGTTTATAACATGAAATATCATGATGTATATAATATATTTGAAATCATTATAATTAATCTTTTGTTTTCAACTACTGTACTAACTTTCTTTAGGTGAAACTCTCTGGTTCTTTGTTATCATCTAAGGTCTATAGATAAGGTAGGTTTTATAGAACATGTGCACAATAAAAGAAACCAAAGAACATAAATGTGGTAATATGAAGCCTAAACAACTTGTTTTCTCAGAGTAAACAGACATTACTCTGTAAAAATTGGGGAAACGTTTTATTCATTTTTATAATACAGACACTTGCTCTATTCAACATCATAAACAGAACTGCTTTAATATTAACTTAAATCATAGAGTTTATGATCCTTTTATAGCAAAACCTAAAGATAAAATGCTTTAAAAGTACCCAGTTACATGACAACACATCTATGCAAAAATTATTGTGTTGATTTTCATATAAATCCAAAAATTAAGATTGCTCAAAATCTGAATTAACTAAAAATTATCCATATTTGGTCTATTTTACAGATTTTCAGGGGCAGCATTATTGAAAATAAAATCCTAGCCGTTCTAAATGTAACTCATTAAGTGAAAACAATAAGTTACAATTGCATAAAAATATACGCAATTATATATACCCCTCACAGTAGGTAATCTGGTTCTTTTTTATCCTTATTTGAGTATACTTTTATTGGCATACAAACATAAATCATGATAGTGACTTTTTGACTTATTCATGTCTTTCTTTCTCAGACTTTTCTAAACAATGTCCTGCCTGGCATGTGGCCACTTTAGGATAGCGGGGATGAAAGGAACCTCTTTGAGAAGGCTACATCTGAGCAGAGACCTGAAGAGACCCTAATAACATGCAGTTATTTTAAACAAATTATTTAATTTGCTTTCAATTTGCAATAATCATAAACTTTTAGAACTGTAATTGACCATAAATATAATCTAGTGGAATTTCTTTATCTAATACACTGAAATTAAAACCAAGATGCTATACAAATAAGCAAGATGGCTGAATGGTAATCGAAATAGTTGGCCACTTTAAAAATGCCAATAATTAAAAATTTTTTTTCAATAATTAAATTCTCAACTATACCGGATGTTCCTTAAAAGAATACAGCAATTGTTATATTTCTTTGTACCCTATATACAACACAGAACTGTGCCCTATAGTACAGTAATTAAAGTTATAGATTTTATAGTCAAGAAAACTTGGGTTTAAATCCAATTTTTGCCCCTTACTAGACATACAACATTAGAAAGGTTATGTAACTAATTCTAATTCTCAGTTCCTTCATCTGAAAGAAAGGAATTAAAACAGTAGTTAGTTGTGAGTTTTAATTATAATAATGTTCTCAAAAGTATTTACTATTCTTTAATAAATAACTTCTATTATTAATTTACTAAATATTCAATAAAAAGTTAACAAGATAGGGAGGGTGGGAGGGAGGGAGATGCAAGAGGGAAGAGATATGGGGACATATGTATATGTATAACTGATTCACTTTGTTACTGACACACCATTGTAAAGCAATTACACTCTAATAAAGATGTTAAAAAAATAAAATAAGTTTAAAAAAGTTAATAAGAGATTTTCACTAGCACTAAATTGACATTATATATCTTATGTAAATTATTTTAAGATAATATTTATAAATCTTATTTATATTTATAAATATTTACAATCTTATTTATGAGATTATAAATCTTATTCCAATAATATACTAGATTTTGCTTATGAGAATAGTACTAACATGTATTAAATGTTAATAGAATTAACATTTGTTGAAAAAATAAGCACAGGACATAAATATGTTATATATTTAAGGCCTTGTGAGTGGATTTCAACTTGAAATACAATACATACAAATGTGTTAGAGTTACAATCTATGGATTAAAGCAAGAAACAGGCAATTTTCTGGTGTGATATATGGATGATAAGTGACATAAAAAAAGATACAAATTTTTAATATGATTTTTCTGTAAAACAGCCCAGTGCCCTTCTGAATACAGCCATCATCTGTACTGTTGCTTCTTATCTTGGCATCTGAAAATCCTTCCACAATGAAATTCAAAGATGAGCCTTAATGCATAGATCCCAAATAGCAGGAGCTATTTATTCTTAGGAACAGCTCAGAACTGCTATAATAAATTGTATTTCCATCACATGGCATTTAATGTCTACTTTTCTCTTTGGTAAAATGAGAAATCTTAAATATTTCTTTTCTGAATAATAAGCACAACAGATATATGACTTAAAATTGAGAAAATATATAAAGCTTAATTTTTTCTGTAACAGGAAATGACAATAGGTCAAGAATATTTATATGTTTTATAAACGACTATGACACTGAAATTTAAAGATGGAGCAATAGCAGTCATTCTTTTGGTCAAAGACTGGTTGAAGGGAATTTTCTTTCAGTGTGGGGATGCTTCCCACTGAGCATGAGATTTTACCCTACCCCCAAGTATATATATATATATATGTACACTTTTTTCAGGTTTTATACCAGGAAGAAAATCTTGTGTTTTAGAAAAGAACTATAGAAAAGTCTCAATATTGAAGTAGAAATGTAAAGTTCTAGAGACATATTTACTCTAAGAAAGTATGTCCTTTTTTAGTTACGGGTACCTAATTATAGCCACATAATCATTAATTTCATAAGCAGATTCAGCATGATTTTTATATACTATTTACCAAGGCATTTGAATCTAACCATCCGGTTAATCTGACCAACACCATTCTCCTCCACTCATATAATGACTCTAAGGTTTATCTTTAGGATAACTAACACATTTAGCTGCAGAATAAATATAACAAGTGGATAGAGAGACAGACAGATAGAATGCAGAATAAATATCACAACCAGGACTTCCCTGGTGGCACAGTGGTTAAGAATCCGGCTGCCAATGCAGGGGACACGGATTCGAGCCCTGGTCCAAGAAGATCCCACATACCACGGAGCAACTAAACCCGTGAGCCACAGCTATGGAGCCTGCACTATAGGGCCCACAAGCCACAACTACTGAAGCCCGAGTGCCTAGACCACGTGCTCTGCAACAAGAGAAGCCACCGCAATGAGAAGCCCGTGCACCGCAACGAAGAGTAGCCCCCGCTCACCACAACTAGAGAAAGCCCGCGTGCAGCAATGAAGACCCAATGCAGCCAAAAATAAAATAAAATACTAATAAATAAATAAATAATTTAAAAATATATCACAACCAGATAGGTAGATACTTACAAAATAATCTCTGCAAAACCTAAATATTTAAGCTAAATTTGTATTAACTTGAATGACTCCTCTTCCTTTTAATGCTAAATACACTCCTAAATATACTGCTTAATTGTTATTTTTCCCAATTTCAACAACTTCTAGGCTTTGGAAGTCCTTCATCCTAGTCTTTGACATAAAGTTAACACACAGCCACTTATTTACTTTTTTGACTGAAAGCAAAAGGCTCTCCCCTCCGAAAAATAATAATGACAATAATGACCTTTGAATTTAAAACAAGTGCCCTAAATGTAAACTGATCCACCCTTATGCAAATGCAACCAAGTTATATATTCATACTCAAAAACTCATCTCATTAAGCTCTTTTTTTGGTACCACATGACTTTTTCCCCTGTGAGAATGCACTCTGTTTTATATAAGTAACTTTGTAATGGCCTTTGACCAAAATTGTAAACGCCTGAATTTCTGACCTGAATTACATATCTCTATTACTAACTGCTTTACATTGAATATAAGCATGTTAGTAAAAATTTAAAGAGATAGCATTTTTTTTTTTTTTTTAGCGGTATGCGGGCCTCTCACTGTTGTGGCCTCTCCCGTTGCGGAGCTCCGGACACGCAGGCTAAGTGGCCATGGCTCACAGGCCTAGCCGCTCCATGGCATGTGGGATCTTCCCGGACCGGGGCATGAACCCGTGTCCCCTGCATCGGCAGGCGGACTCTCAACCACTGCGCCACCAGGGAAGCTCAAGAGATAGCATTTTATACAACTATTTAAAAATATTTTACCCAAACATGTATTCAGTACTTTCTAGGCAAAAATGAACATTTTCTCTTGAAACCAACTTCAACAGGGAAAGTGACTGGAGATCTTTTTCCCTACTGTTGCTTCATGACAATAATCACCTACTGATGAAGGTAAACAAACTCTCTGGAGGCATAGGCAAAACCTATGCCTTCTATTTTCTATTTCAGTGAAGCTACAGCCCATATCTGCAAACAATCCCACTCACAAATAGGTTCTTATGATTCAGAACTTCTAATAAATTAAGGTCATTCAAAACCAACTGTACTAACATCTCTCCTTGAAAGTGAGTTAAGTTTACATAGAAGGCAAGTTCATGCTGAACTGAAATTATAAATCAAGCCATAAAAAAAAGTGTGTGATATTATGGACTGGTTTAAATGAGGTGATTTGCTCATTCTTTTTGCTAAGGTCAAAACTAAAAATCAATAATTTTGAATGCACGTATCTTCTAACATGAAGTAAGATCCAAAGACATGGTTATCTCAAAGCTGACAGTTATCACATAGATGCCTTACAAAAGTTATCATTCCATTAAATAAACAGTTCTTTTTTAATGTGGTATAAAAAAGCAAAAAATGAAGGGGAAAGAAAAATACAAAACAGCACATGATAGCCTAAATATATAAGGAAATTAATATTTTATTCATAATAAAAGATTAAAAAGTATTATAGAATTTCTAGACTTCTCCAGTTATGGAGTCCTTATATCAATTGCCCATGAGCCAGATAATTCTGAGCTCTTAAAAAATTTCTAGTTAAAATTCACTTTTGATCATTCCACATCCATTTTCCAATAATGGGAATAAAACTATATTCACAGTGAGCCAAAGAAAGGAAATCTGGTTAAATATGAGACTACTTTGCTTTTCAAATAACTCTTCTAATATCCCTAATCCAGGATACATTAATTCTCATTGTCTCTGCCATTCTCTTATTTTCAGAGGTTCAGAGAATAGCGATAAGAATATAACTGATTCTTTCCCAGGTTTATTTGGAAACCAACAAGTAGTTATATAAATGATATTTATATATATGATATTTATATATATAAGTGATATTTATACATATAAATTCTTCATTAACTCTCCGTATTATGACAACTCCTTCAGGGTTATTCAAGATAGAACTTTTCTTCTCTCTTGCCCATCTATGATTTTGATTCTGGTTTCCAAAAAGAACCTCTCTCTTCAAGCAAAATTTTGCCTTCCCATGGGGTGAGGGTTCAGGGTACTCACATCAAATTCGGCATAGAAATCTAAATGTTCAAGACAAGGTTGCCCACTCTCTCCACTACTATTCAACATAATTTTGGAAGTTTTAGCCAGAGCATTCAGAGAAGAAAATGAAATAAAAGGAATCCAAATCAGAAAAGAAGTAAAACTGTCACTGTTTGCAGATGACATGATACTATACACAGAGAATCCTGAAGATGCTACCAGAAAACTACTAGAGCTAATCAATGAATTTGGTAAAGCAGCAGGATACAAAATTAAGCACAGAAATCTCTTGCATTCCTATACACTAATGTTGAAAAATCTGAAAGAGAAATTAAGGAAACACTCCCAGTTACCACTGCAATAAAAAGAATAAAATACCTAGGAATAAACCTACCTAAGGAGGTGAAACCCCTGTATGCAGAAAACTATAAGACACTGATGAAAAAATTAAAGATAATGCAAACAGATGGAGAGATATACTATGTTCCTGGATAGGAAGAATCAATACTGTGAAAATGACTCTACTACTCAAAGCAATCTACAGATTCAATGCAATCCCTATCAAACTACCAGTGGCATTTTTCACAGAACTACAACAAAAAACTTCACAATTTGTATGGAAACATAGAAGACCCCGAATAGCCAAAGCAATCTTGAGAAAGAAAAACGGAGCTGGAGGAATCAGGCTCCCTGACTTCAGATTATACTACAAAGCTACAATAATCAAGACAGTATGGTACTGGCACAAAAACAGAAACATAGATCAATGGAACAGGATAGAAAGCCCATTCTTTTACAGCTACATGTAAAAGAATGAAATTAGAACACTCCTTAACACCATATACAAAAATAAACTCACAATGGATTAAAGGCCTAAATGTAAGGCCAGACACTATAAAACTCTTAGAGGAAAACATAGGCAGAACACTCTATGACATACATCACAGCAAGATCCTTTCTGACCCACCTCCTAGAAAAATGGAAATAAAAACAAAAATAAACAAATGGAACCTAATGAAACTTCAAAGCTTTTGCACAGCAAAGGAAACCATAAACAAGACGAAAAGACAACCCTCAGAATGGGAGAAAACATTTGCAAACAAAGCAACTCACAGAGGATTAATCTCCAAAATATACAGGCAGCTCATTCGCTCAATATCAAAAAAACAAACAACCCAATCCAAAAATGGGCAGAAGACCTAAATAGATATTTCTCCAAAAAAGATATACAGATTGCCAACAAACACATGAAAGGACATTCAACATCATTAATCATTAGAGAAATGTAAATCAAAACTGCAATGAGGTATCACTTCAAACCAGTCAGAATGGCCATCATCAAAAAATCTACAAACAATAAATGCTGGAGAGGGTGTGGAGAAAAGGGAACCCTCTTGCAGTGTTGGTGGGAATGTAAATTGATACAGCCACTATGGAGAACAGTATGGAGGTTCCTTAAAAAACTAAAAATAGCACTACCAAACCACCCAGCAATTCCACTACTGGGCATATACGCTGAGAAAACCATAATTCAAAAAGAGTTATGTACCAAAATGTTCATTGCAGCTCTATGTACAATAGCCAGGACATGGAAGCAACCTAAGTGCCCAACAACAGATGAATGGATAAAGAAGATGTGGCACATATATACAATGGAATATTACTCAGCCATAAAAAGAAACGAAGTTGGGTTATTTGTAGAGAGGTAGATGGACCTAGAGACTGTCATACAGAGTGAAGTAAGTCAGAAAGAGAAAAACAAATACCATATGCTAACACATACATTTGGAATCTTAAAAAAAAAAATGTTTCTGATGAACCTAGGGGTAGGACAGGAATAGAGACGCAGATGTAGAGAATGGACTTGAGGACACAGGGAGGGGGAAGGGTAAGCTGGGACGAAGTGACAGAGTGGCATTGACATATATACACTACCAAATGTAAAACAGATAGCTAGTGGGAAGCAGCCACATAGCACAGGGAGATAAGCTCGGTGCTTTGTGACCACCTAGAGGGGTGGGATAGGGAGGGTGGGAGGGAGATGCAAGAGGGAGGAGATATGGGGATATATGTTTATGAATAGCTGCTTCACTGTGTTATACAGCAACTAACACACCATTGTAAAGCAATTATACTCCAATAAAGATGTTAAAAAAAAAACAACAGTAGTCTTAGTGAAATAATTTTCATTCTTGTCATATGGGAGAAAGATCTGATTATTAATCATGAAATCATGCTGGAATTAGAAATCAGAAAATAGCAACTCTATAGTTGAGATTGAATTAAGTGAGAGAATAAACTAAAGGGAAGATGAGACCTAGGTGTTTTGTCTGAGCAGAAGGGAGTAGGATGGGACAGGAGAGAATAAGGCATTCAACTATAAAGAAGATAAGAGAATGGGGAGTGAATTAGGGATATAGGAATCTAATCTTGCAAAATTCAGGTATTTATTTTGCTGTTCCTTATTATTGACTTTGGCAGTAATATCCAGGCTGCAGAGGACTATAAAAAGAAGAGGACTGAGATGTGCCTGAGAAGGACTACAAAGGGTGAAGGCTCGAGATACAGATTCATGATCCATTTGCATCAAGATCCAGGTTAATTTTCTGAGCATTATTGATAATGGAAGAGGGTAGGGCCAAGAAGAGAAGTAACTAGTTACATAACAAGTAAGAGTAATGTATTTTTTTAAGTTAATTTATTCTTTCAATTTTAACTTTTACTACCTCTATTTTTAGAAAAGAGGCTTGTCCTTAGATCATCTTGCCATTTCAAACTTGCTGTACTATTTCTCTGTCATGTCACCTCATGTTGAATCTTTCAACATCCAAAATAATACTGACCCAAAACTATATATGTCAGATTTGTATAAAGTATTCAAGACAATATAGAGGATTGGCATCATGGCCTGGAAAACTACTTAATATATAAATTCCCTCTGTACATATCTCTGGTTTTGAAATGTCTTTATGTGGGAATTCTTTATTCTTAACAACATAAAAGAAATGTAGGCATTCACTGAGTTTTGGGTAGGCTGAAGTAGAAGCTTCTAAGATTCTATGTGTTTATGAAATAAAGATGAAAAAAAAGGATAAGATTTTGTTATCAATATGGGGTTTTTTGATTACCAATGTTGTAAACACAAGGTTTGCTTTATTATTATTAATAAGCATTTTGGGGAACTAATATATTATAAGTGGTTATTGTGTGTCAAGTACTATCCTAGATGCTTTATGAACAACTCTTTTAATATTCAAACATTTTTTGGAGATTAGATATTATTAATTCCATTTCTAGAAGATTAAAGTGAGATTCAGAGAGGTTAAATAACCTTCCTGCAGTATTTCCTTTGTCCCCGTTAAAAGATGGAGGCCTGCTCTTGTTTGCTCAACCCCGTTCCCTTTTCCTCTCTTGCACTTTACTGACCCTCCCACCCCCCAACTCCTGATACTATCTTACCTAAAACAGTTCAGCATTCTCTTCTTTCCTCTCCCAAACCATGCACTCAAGCTCTAATTTTCTAGATCATAATTTCTTGATATCTTTTCTCTCATCATGTTCCCTGATTTTATCTACTGACATACCCTAGACTACCCATTTAGCTTATTTACCTTAATACTTAAGAGATTGGTAAGTATAATTCAATATTTTTAAAAAAATATTTAAGTTTGTCTCTCAATTAATTTAATCATTCGTATTTGGAAAATTATGCCTATGTCTGTGTGCATGTGTATGTTATGCCTTTTATTTCATTTATACCTGAAGCCTTAGCTTCAGGTATACCTTTAAAAATTATGTCTAACGATTACCAGTACTATGAAGATGACATGCTTAAGAAATGTAATTTAATTAGCTGATAAGATCAGTGAAGTGGTAAATTAGTCAGCCATAGATGAAATATTTGACACCTGTCCTCAAAAGAAGAAAAGTTATTTTCTGAAAGGCGTGTCAGCTTTAACACTGTCATTAAAATGGTCTCATGGAATAGAATTTTAAAACTCAAAAGTACCTTAGAGAGGATGAAGCTGAGACAAGTTCATGGGTTGCAGATCACTCTCGGGGCAGAGCTTAAGAGTATTATCAGGTACCACTTGGTATTGTTTCAATGTGTAGAAAATGTATACAAACTGGAACCCATGATTTTTTCAGTTCTATGGGTCAAAGCGCAGTATTTCTCAACAATTGCTATGGAACAGTCAGTAATGCATTAAATACAAAATAATGAAATAAATTCAGTATTTTTTTACAATTTTATGATCAGAGCTATTTTAATATGCCTGGAGAAGTCTTAAAATCTATAGGGAAAAGAGAAAGGAAAGCTCAGGCACATTCTCTCTGGGTGTGAGAAATCCATCTTAGTTTCTCCTCTTCTCATTCCTGGTCTCTCCTCTTTTACTCCCTTGCCCTTGCCTTCTGGTCTTTTTTTCTGCTTCCCTCATTCTCATTCTCTCTCTCTCTCATTGCAATCAACAAACACATTCCGTTAAAATTCAGCCAGTACTTTACTGAAGCCATACCACTCAAAATTCATTTTAAAAAAGCTCCTGACTGAGGATGTCGTTAATCGCCCTAATTAAATAAGCCTCTATTGAAATATTCCCACTTTGTGCAAGTATGCTAGGCACTGGAGAATAACATGGAAATAATATGGTGCAACTCAGCTACAAACAAGGGAAAGAAGATAATATATATCTTTCACTGTAAATATTGAAGTATGATAAATGATTTAAAAGTGATTCAAAGTACAATGGAAACGAGTTGGGAAATTTATAGTATTGAGTTATTCAATTTGTATTTCATATATTTCAATTTTCATGCACTTTTCTTACTATGTGCTGATAACTGAGGCAAAGCTTGAGTCTGTCTCTGTTTTATTTACTCCTTATTATTTTTAATGCCATATAAATGAACTCATTAAAAGTACTCAAAATATTTAATTTTAATCAATATTTAATTGTCAAGTTGTAGAATATTTCCCAACCAGAAGGGGAAGAAGAAACTGTCACCAACTGATGACAGATTTTGAGAGCCACAGAAATTTAAAAAATAGTAATAAAAATAAATAATGTTTTAGCCTCCAAACACTAGGCATGGGTTTTTCCTATTGGTTTTGCCATTCTGAATGGGTGGCTGAATACACTGAAATAAGAATCCAAACACACCTTAACTTTGACAGGTTAGGCTTATGATACACCCTGACTTCTGTTTACCTTCTAACTCACTTGCAGGGCTCAAACAATCCTTTTGACTATTTTATTGACAAAATCTTAACATCCCCAAAATGGTTTGTTTTACTTGTACAGAATTGAACTCCAAGCAAATAATCCAAATGTTTAATCTGGTCTAGTTCAGCTGAGATAACATAAAAATAACCCCAAATTGAAGTACTAACGAAAATATCTACAGAAAATAGGCTTACTTTAAGCTAATTAAAAGCTCTTTTTTTTTGCGGTACGCGGGCCTCTCACTGTTGTGGCCTCTCCCGTTGCGGAGCACAGGCTCCGGATGCGCAGGCTCAGCGGCCACGGTTCAGGGGCCCAGCCGCTCCGCGGCATGTGGGATCTTCCTGGACCGGGGCACGAACCCGTGTCCCCTGCATCGGCAGGCGGACTCTCAACCACTGCGCCACCAGGGAAGCCCCTAAAAGATCATTTTAAGGGAAAAATTATAACTAAAAATCCATTGTGTTGTATGGACTTCAAAGGACATTAAGTTTTGGTTGGGATTTTTCTGTTTAAAATATGATTATGCAAAGTAAAGAGTCTTTAAGATCTCTCTTAAGCAAATTTGCTTTTGCTAAGTTTGAAAATATTTTACATGCTGCATGTCATGTTCCTGCTGATCAAAAAGCTAAAGATTAATACAGAATATCAATACTTCAATATCGAATCCATGATTCACTTGGTTTCCACATAGAAATTATTTTAAAATATAATAAATTGATATTTGACATGTGTACTTACTTTTCAATACTTAAAATCTGTTTAAACTTATGATGGGGTATTATAAGCTAAACATAAGAAATAAAGAGCTTGAGATAAAAATCCAGTGCTAAATTAAAGTAAATAAAAACCTCTATTATTTCATTTTAATGTTTTTAGGATTCTAAGAGACTCCAGGGCTTCCTACAGTAGTTTCTCTTTACCAGTGCATTACTTATTTTTATTTATGCAATGTGAAATTAGGTTACTCTAGTCTGTTTTATTAGTTCCATTAATTTTAGTGTAATTATTTTATATAGAAGACAGAGAAAACTGATTTCTACATAAAATAATAAAAGCAAAACATACATATGTTTTGTAAGATCTAAAGAAAATGAAATAATAAGACAAAGAACTATTATAGTACCATTTAAAAAACTAATTTCTAAGAAAAATGTACACTAATGACAATAAAAATGAGAGACATTTGCATGGGTTTTAATACATGTCAGAAATGAAAATATACTCAAAATTGTAGAAATATATTTCTTAACTGTAGACAATCCCTATACTGGTGATTTTTGTAAAACAAAAGAGAAGGAGAAGAAGAATAAGCACAGTAGGATTAGAAAGGTTCTTACATTTTCTATTAGTATTATATCTGGAGTTACTTGATGTTCTTAAATATTTATACTTAACATTCCTATGAAATGCTTTTTGAAATGCAATAAACAATGTATTTCTTATTGTGAGGAATATATACCTGAACACAATAATGACTATACACACTGAAATTTAAATTATTCATTTGTTATACTACAAAAAAATATGGTTCAATATTTACGCAATGCTCTTGATTCATTATTAAAGCCCTTGCTTCAACATTTGATTGAAATTAATTCTGAGTCCAGTAACACTATAATAACATTTAGTGTCAATCATTTTAAAATTGTTCTATGTCATGAGGAAGAAAAGCAATTATCAGGCCTAAGAATTAGTAGAAGTGTCAAGCAAGTAAATAACCTGTCATACAGCTATTAATACTGATTAATCTCTGAAGCACCATCCCTTTCATAAATGAAGAGGAAATGTACAGGCCATTGAGACCAGCAAACATTCCCAAAAATATAAGGGCAGCTTGGTCCTAATCCAAATTTCTCTCATGTTGCTCTATGAACACATTTAAAATATCATTTCTAAAAATGTTTGTTTTATACTATTTTACTGTAAGTGGGACATCAATTCATTGCAGAAAACTAAAGGTGTAGGTCATCAAAAAAGAAGAAAGATGGAGGGAGGAAGAAGAGAGAAACGGGGGAAAAAATTATCCTACCAGCAAGGGTATTGGTTTTTTGTTATTTGAAACGGAGAAAGATTAAATAGAAAGATAAATCATAAAGAAAATAATCTGTTTTTCAATTGGTCATTCTGCATGATTACCTTTTCATGTTGATAAAGTTTAGTCTGTAAAATCATTTTTAATTTATGAATAGTATTATATCACATGGCTATACCTTGAATTCTCCAACTATCATGATTTATATTTAGGAACTATATTTAAGTTTAATGCAGTTTTCTACAAGTATAAAAACTTTTCCTGCAGCTTTTATGATGTATGTGACTAATGGTTCCTGAAAATGAGTAAGAAGCATCAACCTAGTATAGTAATACAGTTCCCTGAAAGGAACATGGTAAACAAGGAAAGGTGAGTAAAATAGTAACTGCTGACAAGTTGTCTCTAAGTGCTGGAGAAGCCCAAATGGTGTTTTTAAAATAACTTTTTCAAAATTGGTCTTTGGCTCCAGAATTTAAATGTAAAACCCTGGCATGTCATTACAATATAGCTAGCAAAAATAAAACCATATCTGAATCCTTGTGTTATAAGCCTTTCTGGGAAATATGAAATATATAAGAACATAAGTAAATAGGCAAGAAAGCTGCTATTTATTTCCAGCACTCAAGATGGTGACCGCTTAATGACTTCCAGAGATTGCTGTTTTTGCTCTCAGAGTTGGACTTGGTCTTGGCACATGTTCTATGGATACTGTTAAATAAGTTTTGAAACTCAGCAGCATGCTTTAGAGGAAAGGGTGTGGGTTCTAAGCTCAACTAGGCAATTGTAATTATAAAAAATACACTCTCCTAGTAAAAATATTACAAAGCATTCACTCAAAAATGGTTTTATGTAATGTTGGCAATATTCTTGAGAGGTATGAATTATATCATTTAGGTTGTAAGAGAGAATTTTTGAGGCATTTTAAACATAAACTATAAATTGAGAAATAATAACTTATCGAAGTTATCATTTACTTTACTTAACCTCATGCTACTATAAATAACATAAGTGAACAGTGAGGGAAAAGGGGAGGGGGGATATGTGACGGTTGTTCTTCATGAATTCTTTTCTAAGGGAAAAACTATTCATGTGCTTTAAAATGGCAAAGTGTCAAGCCAATCTATAAACAGTCCTGTAGACCAGTGTCTCATAAACCTTGTTCCAAAAGGTTCCCTTAGAGTTTCCTATATGTGTGTGAGTGAGTGGAACTCAGAGCCAGAGGACCAAGTCGAACCAGGGCAGTTCAACCTTATCCTGGTTTCATGTTTACTTTGTTTATGCACTTTTGCTTTAGCAAAGATTTCTTAGACTTAAAGACTTTTAAAACTGCCATTTTTAACAGGGCATATTATAACTTTACTCCATGACAGTGGTTTTGAGAAAATTTAGGAAGTTGTTCCAAAGGTATTTAGTTTTTCACCATGCTTTGTTATGAGTTCCTAAGTCTGCAGATGTTGTAATTCATTCATTCCATTCTTCATTAGCAGGCTGCATAGGAATCTCATGTCAAAGGAAAAGGATATTCAGAAACACTCTTTAAATGGCGAATGTGTAAATTATCAAAAACATCCATTAAGACTACATGAATGTTTAGAGTTTTAAAGATATTTTCTATTGCTTTCCTATTTTCAATCTAATATTTTCAAGTGACGAACCATCCTGTTTCTCACCAGAGAATTCTCAATCAAGAGGTAAACTTTATGCTTTGAAAACTACTTCCTCCACAAGCAATTTAGTACTGAAAATGTATTTCATTAATTTCTCTTTCCCAAATTGCTCCAGCAGCTTGAAAGCATGAACCAAGTTTTCCCAACTCCAGCCTTGGTGGATGAACCTCTCATATTTCTAAATGCTGATTCTCTGACATCTTGAATAGGAGAATTAGATAAGCCAATTTTTTCAAAGGCATAGGAAAAAAAAATCACATTAGTATAATGTCACCTCTGAGAATTTAATTAAAAGCATAACAATTACTTTATTATATGATATTAATAAAAAATTTGCTAGAAGATTTCCAGCAAACTGAAGCTTTAAGTAATTACTTGAACCAACATTTTTATTAAATTAAGTCATTTATAATTATGAATTTGACTCCTAAGCAATTTTCATTACAATATTAACATACTCATAAATTTTATAAGGATAAAAAGCTCAACAGCAAATTTGTTATCTATGAAATTCTTCAATTTATATAGTTATAATTTATAACTATGAAGTTCCTTTTTGACAGGCAAAAAACAATCACAGATAAAAGCAACAATGCTTCCATATTCCTTAGAAACTTGAAGGACTAAGGCTAACTTTGAACATATTAAACATTCATAAGCCATTAGGTATTATATGCAATGTGATGTTTAAAAAAACAAACAAATAAAACTGTAGCACTAACCCAGTCCTGTAGACTAATATAAACCGGTTGGCTCATGCTCTTTCTAAGTCATTTTCACCCATTAGTTTCCTGGCTGATTCTACTAACTGCAGTCCCAAGTTCTTGAATGGCTATATGTTCCCCTATCTAGAAGAAATGTGATTATTTGAACATATTTCACATAGGTCAAAGGATAATCCCTAAATCAAAGTGATTTGTAGAACAACCAAATGATAAATAATTACCTAGGTGAGACAATGCATACTGTCAAGTTATCGATACATGAGTAGTGTGTTGAATATTGGATGGTATATAAATGGCAGGAGGGAAGAAAAGAAGAAAGTGAAGGAAGAAAAGTTAAGGAACAAAGGAATAAGATCATACTTATTGCAACTGTATGTGTATAGGAGGCCATCAGCATCTACGTAGTAAAAGTGATCTATGAGAGTGAAGAAACAGAGGTGGGATTAAGTAAACAAATCAAATTTACAAATCAAGTAAAGATAATTTAAATATATGAATACTTGCCTTACTCATCTCCTACTAGGAAATAAAGTATGTATTAAAAAAAATAGCTATTTGCTTTACTTCTCCCTCATTTTTTTCGTGTGTGTGTGTGTGTGTGTGTGTGAGAGAGAAAGAGAGACAGAAAGAGATGGAGAAGGAGGTGAGTGGTGAGGGAGGGGAGGAGAAGAGGCATGGATGGGAAAGGAAATACTAAACAGAAATGGTAGACACTAAACAAACCTGGGAATAAAAGAATGAAATGTGCGAGCTTCCCTGGTGGCGCAGTGGTTGAGAGTCCGCCTGCCGATGCAGGGGACATGGGTTCATGCCCTGGTCAGGGAAGATCCCACGTGCGGCGGAGCGGCTGGGCCCGTGAGCCATGGCCGCTGAGGCTGCACGTCTGGAGCCTGTGCTCCGCAACGGGAGAAGCCACAGCAGTGAGAGGCCCACGTACCACAAAAAAAAAAAAAAAAGGAATGAAATGTGCCAAAATTGACAGAACATTTCCATCATAGAAACAAAACCTGACATCCTAAATCCAACAGTAATTATGCCACACATTTTTCCCACTCAGGGTCATAGCTTAGTTTATGCAAGTCCTTCAGACTCCTTTCCCTTGCTCATCCTCAAAGGCTTTCCATTAACAAGGTCATCAGATTCAACCTTCTTGCAAAGTGCACCTCATTCCAAAATTTCCATTCTTTCCAAATCTCCTTTCTAACAAAATAAAGAGAAAAGTGAAAAGAAGAAGAAACAAAAAAACTTCCTGTCACTGAAGTCAATCTCCCCAAGTTACAAATAAATTTCAATAATCCCCAGGAGAAATGTGTTAATCCTAAAAATGGCATGGTGTCTGATGTCGTGAGTCTTTCCTTTTCCACTCAAAGCTGTTTACATACTCAGAAAACCTCAACTACCACAGACTTATTTCCTCACCCAGATAGTATGGAAATAGAACCAGATCACCTGCAAATTACCTTCTGTGATTATGTATATTGAAAAAATTTGTATTTAGGTGTGTATGTAAATAATTGTCTCTTAAGAAATGACACTAAAATACAAAGAGAGTGAAGAAGATATTATTTGTTGACTCTAAAGTGTTCTTGGGATGGTAATGGTCAAGTCAGAAGCATGCAGGAATTAGAGATCTGCAGTCAACAAAGAAAACAGAAAATGAGTAGTGAGAAAATCAGAGGAAATACCTATTTGACAGAGTATTACAAAGACAGCTGAAAAGTAGTTTCTTTCTTCCACTAGCTGTTAATTTATCAGATGCTGTGTAAATGTACCCATATTTTACCACCTTCACTTCTAACTAGAAAGTAAGAATTTTTCCAAAACATGAAGGTGAACATGTAAGGCTATTCCATATATATCCAGTGATGGTAGGTAGAATTTCATATTTCCCAAACTATTCATGTATCTTTCTATCTATACAGTTATCTTTTTCTTTCTTTCTATGTTATCTATCTATCTACGTATCTATCTATCCACCTCTACTTAACTATCTAGTCACATCACATTTGAATTGGGCATGACTTCATTCAGATTCCACAATGGAAGTTATTTTAAAATAATCACTCCAGCAAAGGATTGTGCTGATATCCAGAGATCACCTCACAACAATTTCAGGACTTCCCCAAAGCCTACCCAGAAGTCTGGTAGACACACAATGGAAAGGCTAGCACCCAACAGGCTTTGACAAATGAACATTAAAGACTAGGGTCAAATGATCATTTCCAACAATGATAACCATGGCTCTAAAAGACCAGAAATAGGATTGGTCTGCACACTGGGAAGAGCCCTGCAAACAAAACGACAACAACAAAAAACACCCAGCATGCCTTGGTAGTTTCTTAAAAATAACTATCCCAGATGGGTTAACTGTTTTTATCTTACTCCTCAAAAGAGAATATGCATCTTAGAAACACACAACCTTAGAACAAGTAGCCCCTCTCTAATTTAAGGTTATCTATCAGCTTCATACTTGCTGCCTTCACAGGGAGTGAGTGGGCCAGCTCAAAAAAATAAACAATAAAAATAAATTTTAACTTAGGGAAAAAAGTGTTTATAAGAGTGTATGTACCAGAGTCAATCAGAAAGATAGCATTTGAGAAATCTCTTCTTCCTTTGGACACTAGTCTTTAGTTGGAAGAAAACTGTAAGTTGATTTACCAATAAATTGATTATTATACAAATTGTGTCACGTGTGAGATGAATAAAACCATTTATTTTCTTCAAAATAGAATATATATAAATGAATGAAATATATTTAATATTTCATTACTAACCATTAAATGTTTCAAAGCAACACATACATACTTGGCACAGATTGTTCTCATTTTTGGTGCCCTATGTTTGCTCTCTTATTCTTTGGAGTTCCTTGCTCTTCCTTGTTACCTTCTTGGATGGTTGATATTTCCTTGTCTGCCTTTTAGGTGAGGAATGCCAGCAATTACAACTGAATTAGAGTTCTGCTTTAAAAATATAGATGATCTGATACACCAAGAAATAATTTCAAGTTTTGGCACTTCTTAATTAAAACATTTTTTTAAAGGATATACAGAGAGCATGACTGCACAATTCATGTTAAAATGCATTTTTCAATGCTATATGTTCTCATAAGCTTTCACTTTCATTATTGACAGTGACTTTTAAAACCATGCAAAAGTATATTTATATGTATCCTTATTTTGCATTACCACCATAACTTTACAATAAACATGTATACTTCAGCAGAGTTGGACCCTTAATACCTTAAAAAATAGATTGCTTTAAAAATGACAAATTATATATTGTACATTTAATAATAAATAAAACCTCAGAAATTATTCCTTAAGTAAATTTTTTCTAGCTTTAGTATTTTCAGCTTTAAGTCAAGCTTTGCTTGAAAATTATGTCAAAGAAATATAAATATCACCACTTTTATACATGGGAGGAATGTAGAAGCCATTACATCTTTGTGATTTAGACCTACTTTCTGCAGAAATTCTGTATATAGGCTAGGGGAAAAGAAAAAAAAAAAAGGTTTGTCATAGGTCTATCTGAAATACCCAAAGCTCTGCTGTACTTTCTCTCTGCACTTTGGAGGTATTTAGGGAGAAAAATGTGTCTTCCACGCAAAAGAATTTGGGAAGACTTTATTTTAAAAATATGTCTTTCCATTTAGTGATTTAATGTATTTCCCCTATTTGAATAAACTCACTTGCAAAAGTTGGTAAGGGATTTTCTTAAGTACCAATAGTTAATCTGGAAAAAGATTTTTAATTGTATTGCCTGTTTGCATAGGAATGAACAAGAGATTTCAAATAATCTATTGTAAATTCTTTAAAGGAAATTGATAATGTGCATGACCTAGGCACAGATTTATGCTCTTCTAATTTGATAAATGTTTCAACCAAATATCATAACAAAATTTTATTTCTATTCAATCCTCACTTAATTGAATTTTACTCCTTTGTAGAGCCCAGAATCACCACAAGCTCATTGACCAGCTACCATTTTCTCAGTATGCTTGCTTCCAAATATTTTCTTTGTATCCTTGAATTTATCCATATCCAATGTAATTCCAAAATCAGGGAAAGGATAATATTCTATGCATCTGCATGACTTCTTATTGAGCCCCGCTTTGCTCCTCAGATGACCTAGATTAAAAAGTCAGTAAATATTCTGCCACTCTTGGCCGATAGATTAGACCATCCAGCAGTGAATGTTGTCAGTAACTATGAGCATATCCAAACTGTTGCATGTGTCCTCTAATAGTATTTTGGAAATTAGCTCTCAATAATGAAAAAAAGCACTCTTGGAAGATGAGACTATATATATATATATATATATATATATATATATATATATATATATATATAAAA
>NW_020837949.1:39226108-39307016 GCF_003676395.1 Aethalodelphis obliquidens
TATATATATATATATATATATATATATATATATGACATTAAAAGTTGGGGGTTTTATTTGTTTAATAGACTTCTTAGAATAGACATAGTTTGCTTACTGGAAACCAAGTTTTACAGAATGAAATCCACCTTTCAAAGTTTTCTTCTATTTATATATTTTGCCACTAGATAATTCTTACTCTTCCGCCATCTTTCCCCTCTCCTCCGTAGATAATTCTTTAATGCTGATTTCTTAGTGATTTTCTAAGGCCCCAAAGAAGACTTCATTTATCAAAATATCAAAATCACTAATTAGCCCAGTGCTCAACCTTTGAAAAGATGTGTAAATTTTGTTTTTTAAAAAATTTAACGTTTCAAAGAGTTTGTCTAATGCCATTAATTCTCCATTCCTCTTTGGATTACAAAACTGCTGCTCTTCCTTGATATGACAGATGCTGTTCTTATTGCACCAATATCCCCTTTCTCATTCATTTACCATTTCCTTGCTCTCAGCATCATATCTCTATGCCTAAATAGTTCTCACTGACTGCTGATACCTGCTCACTGTTTGTATGATCAGGACAGAAGTGCAATAGAAGGAATGCTCCCCATAAATATAGCTCCACGGATAAGTCACATGCGTTGGTGTACGTTCTACATCATTTCTCAGAGCCTTTCAATGATATTAAGCTCTATTTGCTCATAGAGGCAACTTATTTGATAAAATACTCTTTACTGGCCGCCTATATTTTGCTGTCACACTTCCTTACTTCTCTACTGGCATTTCCAGGGACTGTCTTCCAAATAAGTTTCTTGTACTCAAAGGCTCTTCTCAGGGTTTGTCCCTGGGGAAACCTAAGATACTTATCTTTAAGATGCTTGATTTTCCCCACATTTCTACATCACTGAAATTGGGATGTAACATTGTATGTTTCACCTATATTTGGATGGCTACTTGGTTCACGTTAAATCCTTCCAAGGCCCTATCTGTGCTATTATGATTCTTCTCTCCCCACCGTGGCTGGCTGGCCTAGTAATAGAAGCTTCTGACCCCAGTTGGATCAATCTTATTTCTTCCAGAAAATTAAAACTTGAATAAAGGACCCAGAGACTGGACTGGCTGAGGCATGTTAAAGGTCGTGTCCTAGAAAAAAGAATGAAAAACTCCTTTATTGAGGTCCGAAAGCTCAATAAAGGCTTCTTTACCAAGGCTTGCTGCCTCTTCTTCAGTACTATGAGGCTATCTCAAAACATTTCAATAACCCCCCCTCCCAGAGTTGTTTTCTGCTGCATGAAATGCCTCTCTCATCCCTTTCTTTACCCCCCAAAAAGAATATTTAATGCTCAAAAGCCACAAGTCATTGGTATGAAATTCCTGATCCATTCATCTCTCCTACCACCTAGAGTTCCCCTAACACTTTTCCATTTTTATTTTGCTCTTTTTTTTTTTTTTTTTTCCCCTTCGGTACGTGGGCCTCTCACTGCTGTGGTCTCTCCCGTCGCAGAGCACAGGCTCCAGACGCGCAGGCCCAACGGCCATGGCTCATGGGCTCAGCCGCAACGCGGCATGTGGGATCTTCCGGACCGGGGCACGAACCCACGTCCCCTGCATCGGCAGGCGGACTCTCAACCACTGCGCCACCAGGGTAGCCCTATTTTGCTCTTAATTAATACACATGTTAATAATTCTAGCCACCTGGAATCCTTCTTGGAAATAGGGTACCCATTTTGGATAACCTATAATCATCAAAGAATGAAAATAAGGTTTGAAATCTGTCAAACACTATTTATTATCAGCTAAGAAACAGATGATTCATTTGAAAGATTTTTCCTGAGTGCTATTTTATGATGGCCACCATGCTGACTAAATGTGACAGAGATGAACGATCTGTCTGCCTCATTCTACTCTTGTTCTGCAAAATGATTTTTTTTGGTTTCTGAATATTTACTTACAATGTTCAGTTAAATCTTCTCCTGTAAAGTTAACAGGCAGACTAAACTCTAAAGTTTTAGCTCCCATTCTAAATTCCTGGGTAAAGAACTCTGATAGGCCCAGCTTGGTTCAAGTGCTTACCCCTCCAGCACCCAGTGAAGGCTAGGACAGAAGAGTAATACTGTATTTTACAAAATGATTGCAAAAGCCTCATCACTGTTACGAGGAGGAAGCTGGGAGTCTGTAGGATGTATCACTAGGAAGAACTCCCAATAGGTGTCTGATTATTGTAGACAGGGTTTCATACATCCTAGGTTTCCTGAGACATAGCTCGTTTGAGTCTGTGTTTTAGGTATAATTACTAATACTGCCCACTTTTGCTCTCAAAAGAGTTCTCCCTTGGATTATATATGTGACTCTAGTTATAGAGATCATTGAGGGCAACCCTATCCTTTTACTTGAGAGGACAAATGAGACCTAGAATGGTTATGAGACTTTTTCAAGGTCATCCAATTAGCAGTATATTTATCAGTAAAATTCAGGTGTGTGGTACACCATTTTAGTTATTAGTTTATAATTTTGAGTCCATTCTTTCAGTATTCTACCTTGTGATTGACAGCATGGTGTCATGATATGGTTGGTTAAAGTTCAGCTGAATTGAGTAGTCAAGGAGCAGAGCAACCCCAGCTCCATTCAGTAACATCAGGATCAGAATTAGCATCCTAAACAATGAGCCAGATAAAGATAACACTGTCCTGCAGAACTTTTCTTGGGATGTACATCCCTAATATAAAATACAGTATAATTCAAAGTCACTGTTTTTGGTTTGTTTCCTTAACATTGGCTGAATGAAACCTAGCCTTGACTCTATCATTAAGCATTTGTGCTCTTCTTAAGAAAACATTCAGCCTAAAAGTTTAAGCACTAAGGGCAGCCACCCTTCCAACTGGCTAATGAAACCAGGGTATAGTATCTGAAAATGACTCTCAAAACAGACATCTTTTCCATTTCAAAAGATATAAGACATGTAGCTTTTCGGAAGAACATATCCCACTTCTGGGGAAATGACCTTCTTCTGAGTTTAGTGTAAAGAAAATCTGTAAAGTAGGAAAAGTTGGTAATATTTCAATACTCTAAAACTGTCCCTACTCCATATCCTTTGTGACACCACTTTGCCATCCTATCCTCTTGTCTCTGAGTTTTTTGTTGTCATCATTTTTTACTTTGAAATTTTGTTCTCTGGAAATGAATTTTTACATTTCTATAAAGGACAGATGACTATTAGGTATTCTGTTATTTCTCCCAAGATTGCTGCTCTATAAGTCTTATCTATAAAGCCCACACATTTGGAACTCTAGGAATTAAATTTTAAGCATTAGCAAAATGCAGTATTGTTTGGGATAGGAGAGACTTTGAACTCCTCTAGCCATGCCAAGTGTGTGCCTCCCTAATCCATCCACTTTCCACCTATTAGAAAACTGATTCTGCCTTCCAGCTTAAGTTCTATGCATAGCTAGCAAAGCTGAATGAATACTCCTTTCAAAATATTCCAAATTGGAAAATTAACTTCACAGATTATCGGTTGCAAAACACCCTAAAAATATGGCAGAATGATCAGTAGCTACTATACATTTCAATGCCAGGAGCTGAGAAAAAAATCACAGGCAAAAGATGGAATTTAGATGAGTTCCCTAAGGGAAAGCTTTCGATTTTTGCATACTGATAGATGATTTTCAGAGGAAGCTGAATTATGACTTTTCCCAATCAACTCATCCTTAAAAACGTCAATAGCAGCACAATACTTTGAACATGCTCACTTAAATATATGCCAGCTGAAACTGTGAACAGAATGAGCTGGGGAGCAAGAACTTCAAATTAAGAAGAAAATTTCTCATACTTCTTACATGCCAGTGAAAATAAGAAAAGTAAAAGACATGTTAAGACCCTAGTCTCATTTCTTATTATTAATTGCTATGGTGGGAACGTAAACATTTTGATTTCTTATAATTATTGTTCTGTGGTTTGTTGCATTTTGAATAGCGGAATGTGCTATAGAATCAATGAAATACCTTACTGAAATTTAAATGACTGTCAGATTTCAGGGCTAATTTTTTAACTTGTTGGTCCTCATTTTTGAACAAGATAATGTGTGTAATTATAACCATAACCTACTTACTTCTTGGGAAGATTATAAGGAATAACTTGATGTTACCAATATACCCTTTAGCAATCTTAAGAAAAAATAAGTATAAGATGGCAAGGTGTATTTTTTAAAGGGTGTCGAAATGTAGAAAATTCACAAAAGGAGTAGCTTCAGCGGTAACTAAATTAAGCATCCACGAATCAGTCTGGAATTTTCAGTAGTGCAATTCAGAAGAACAACACCAGTGACTAAATTGAAAGTTACTTTGGGACTCCTGGCTGAGTTTACTCTTCTATCACCTATATATTTAGCAGACCTAAATAAATATTTATTTATTTCTAATTAATGTGCCAAATTATAATCCAAAATATTAAGAGTTTGCTTTCTTACACCTTCCAAGCTATTTTTCAGCTCAAGTTATAATCGTCACAAGCTATTTTGAGTTTACAATTACAAAAATGAAGACTGGCAGGGGCGTGGATACACAGGTGATTTCCTTTAATTCCTCTCTTCCTGAATCTTGTTGAAAGCATAATTGATAAGGGTACTCTATAACTGCAATACTCGAATTGCAATACTTGAATCAATTTTCAAATTAGAGATTTATTTCCTAGCTGTCTGAACCACTGAACTGGGAGTTGTCCACTCTGTGACACCTGGGTTATATTGTTTTTATGTCTAACTTGAGAACCATATTCTTGAGGAAGTATAGACTTAATTAAGGAGCTTAGAAAAATATTCTCCACTTTTTAAATTATCTGCAAGTTATTTAGGTCTACTAAGTCACAGGGGAACAGGCCAATTCCATATGATTTAAATGGTTTTAGATATGACAGTGTGCTCCCATGAGGTGGTGAACAGTAGAGAAAAACATCTTTAGCTGGGAGCCTGAAGACTTCACTTCTAGTCTTAACTCTGGCATCGTGTAGCTGAAAACAAGTAAGTTTTCCACTGAATGGACTTATATGTCATCAGTTGTTAAAAAGAAACAGTCATTTGGGATTACTTCTACAGTCACTTCCATGTGAAAACAAACAAAAACTATGGTTCTGCTATGCAGAGCACAACTAAAATACCTAGTTGATGCTAAAGAGTCCTACAAGAGTAGCTCTATTCAGTGAATATTGATACTAAGATTTGTATCTAACTTATCAATTGTTCATGTGTAGTTTGGTTTGTAAACTCTGTTTCTTTCAATTTATTACATATTTTACTAGAAAATCCTTATTGATACTATTCCCTAAAAAGTTATATCTTCTTCTAGAAAGTTCCTCTTAAAGGCAAAACTTGAATCTCTGGATCGTTCAACATTCAGCATTCCTAGTCCTCAAATGATTGAAGTACCTTATTATCTTAGTTATTTTTCTCCACTTTCCCTTATTATGTTTCAGTTTAAACTCAATGACTTAACTTTGGTTTCTTTCCTTCCCTTTGTTATATCCTTTTCCCCCTTTATTCAAAGTATCTAGAATTTGGGAAGTATTGAAGGAACAGAAGGACAACACAATCTTGCTCATTGTGGAGGAAAAATACCACACTTTTTTTCTCTATGTGAAAAGTGTATTAAGACGTCAGAAAAATATGGATAAGGAATTTATTAGTAAAAATTAGAAATTTTTGTCTACCGACTCAGTTATTCAGTTTGATTTTCTAAGTCACAAAGTTTCTTGCATACTTATTTCAAAGATTATAGTACTCTTTGACTACTATACCAAATTTTTCAAAATTTATTTTGTATTTGTTCTAACAAACAATGTACCTCCTTTTGACCAAGTTTTGTGTTTTTCATGTATTAATGGGTCTGTTTACATAGGGAAATTTTTCCAGAATGATGCATTTTTGAAGAAAAATATGTTGTTAACCAGTCTAGAATTTTACTAGGATTTTAACATTAAACTCTAAGGTCTTGAGAGCAAGAATTGCCAAATAAATAACTCATTATATAATTTGTTAAATCTTAACATATTTATTGAATATCTGCTACTTCCAGGAAATGTGTTAAACCTTTGCTTATAAAGAGCTGAAAAGGACACATAATATCTTGGCTTATACAAAAATTACTTTATATCATCAGTATCTCTAGGCACAGTGCTTGATTGACATGTGGTAGTAATAAGGTTTCTTAAGTGAATTAACTAAAAACACATCATTCAGCTCTTTATGCTCTTCTATTAAAAATTTTTTTAAAACTACCATAAAAATATAACAAACAACTCTATGCTCACAAATTTGATAATGTAGATGAAATAAAACAATTCTTTGAAATATACAAACTACCAAAACTCAGACATAGTAAAGTACACAATCTGAATATCCTTATGTCTATTAAAAATTGAATCAATAATTAATATCCTTGTAAAAAATAAATCTCCAGATCCAGATGGTTTCCCCAGTGAATTCTACCAAACAAATAAAGGGGAAAAGGGATATCAATTCACAAAAATCTCTTCCAGAAAATAGAAGCAAAGAAAATACTTCCTAAACCATTCTATGAAACCAGCATTACCCAAACACCAAAACCAGAAAGTCAAATACAACAGTATATGAAAAGAATTATACACAATGACCAAGTATACAAAGCTGGTCCAACATTCGAAAGTCAATCAATGTAAGATATCACATCACTAAAGAAGGAAAATCATATAATCCCATTAACTGTCACAGGAAAAGCATTTGACAAAATCATATACCCAATCATGATAAAAATTCTCTGTAACTAGGAATGAAAATAAATTTCCTTAGTTTGATAAAAAACATCTACAATCTACTGCTAATATCCTACCTAATAGTGAGAAGCTAGACACCTTCTGCTTGTGAACAAGACAAGGATGTCCCCTCTTACCACTCCTACTCAGTGTCATACAGGAAGTTCTGGCTAGTGCGATAAAACGAGAAAAAGAAGTAAAATTTACACAAACTGGGAAGGAAGAAATAAAATCATCTCTATTCATAGACAGCATGATTGTCTATGTAGCAAATCGTAAAGAACTGTCAAAAAAAGCACTACAACTAATAAGTGAGCATAAATGAGGCTCAGGACACAAGATTAATATACAAAAGTCAATTGCTTTTCTATATACCAGCAATGAACAACTGGACTTTGAAAAGTATACAAAACAATAACATTTATAATAGCACTCAAACAATGAAATATGCATAAATCTAATGAAATATGTATAGGACCCATAAGCAGAAGTATGAAACACTGGTGGAAAAAAATCCAAAAAAGATCTCAATAAATGGAGAGATGTTCTATGCTCATGGATGGAAGACAATATTATTAAGATGTCAATTCTTCCTAACTTGATCTATACAGTCAGTGCAATCCAAAACAAAATCCCAACAAGCTATATTGCAGATACTGATTCTAAATTTTATATGGAAAAGAAAATGTCCTAGAAGAGTCAACACAATAATTAAGAAAAAAGTTGGAGAACTGGATGCTTATTTGCAAAAATTAAAGCAAAAATAAAACAAAACAAAACAAGACAAAATTACACCTTACATAAAAAACTACCTCAAAATGGATCTTACATCTAAAATGCAAAACATAAAACTTATTGATAAAGACATAGAAGAAAGTCTACAACCCAGGTTTGGTGATGAGTTTTTAACAAAATACCAATAGCCCAATCCATGAAGAAAGGTAAACTGGGCTTCATTAAAATAAAAAAAAAAATTCTGCTCTGTCAAAATCACTGTTAAGTGAATAGAAAGATAAGCCAAAGGCTGGCAAAATACAGTTGTAAAACATATAACTGATAAACAACTTGAATCCAAAATGTACTAAGAACTCTTACAACTCAAAAGAAAACAAAACACAATTTGAAAATGGGCAAGAGATCTGAACAGACACATCTTCAAAGAAAATACACAGATGGCAAATAAGCATATGAAAACATGCCAATAGTGTTTGTCATTAGTGAATCACAAATTAACACAATAATGAGATAGTCCTTCACACCTATTAGAATAGCTAAAATGAAAAAAAAAAACAACCCAACAATATCAATGTCTGGTAAAGAGGTGGAGTAACAGGATATCTCACTCATTGCTGGTGAAATTGCAAAATGGTACAGCCACTTAGAAAGACAGATTGTCAGTTTCTTCAAAGACTAAACATAATCTTAACATACAATCCAGGAACTGTGCTCCTAGGTATTTATTCAACCAATTTAAAAAATAATGTTCACACAAAACTTACACGTTTATAGGAGGCTTTAGTTTTTGGTGATTATGGTAAAGCTGTTATAAACATTCAAATGTAGCCTGTAGTGGCTGGAGAAAGGTAAGAAAATAGATCTCCTGTAGAGCCTCCATAAAAAAATGCAGCAGCCCTGCTGACACCTTGATTTTAGCCAGTAAAATTATGACATATTCCTGACCTAAAGAAATATAATTAGTGTTCTTTAAGCCACTGTGTTTGTGGTAGTTTGTTATAGCAGCAACAGGAGACTAATACAGTGGTGGCTGATGGGATCTAGGTTTTTGTGGGATCTAGGTTTTTTGCTGTAACTTTATTCCAACTTAACTCCAACTTTGTTGGAATACAAAGTTACAGATAAATAGGAGAGATGGCTAAAATGATCCATGTGATAATGGGTTAGAGTTAGAGACATCAATACAAACTCATATTTAGCTTAATATACAGATGGCTACATGTAGAAATATGTATAGATATGTGAAAATACACATATTAGTACAGACATATACATCTTCAGTACTGTTAGCTTGAGAGGACTTAGAAACAATGACACACCAGTAATAATGAGCACATCTAGCACAAGATGTTGGCTTCTAATATCATTCTGCATTACAAGGAGTCAGAGCTCCTTGAGAAATGGCTGATACTAGGACTGGGACAGGAAATATAGAAGATGAGTCTGGAACATTTTAAGAGCCAACTAAAAGGACTCCCAATGGCCAAAGCTGGAAAAAAACGTGAGCAAAAAATTGAATTAAATAGTATTGGATTTATAAACCACAGTATAAAACAAATAGCCCATACTGAGAAAAATAAATGGTTTATAAATAAGGGGGGTGGAATAAACAAACGTATCACATTGTAAGAATCTCAAATAGTTAATGTAGGTATTTTGTCATTAAGGAGATAGTATATAACTCTTGACTCCTTAAATGTGGGCTGCACATTGTGGCTTTCTTCCTAAAAGTATAGCAGAGAAAGGAGAAATATGACAAACACAACCTCAAGTCAGGTGACCAAATTAACATCAACGATAATAAGTCATTTGATATTAAGTGCCTTTGATATGATGTGATGAAAATCCCCCCCCGAATACATTATCCTGATATAATCATGAGAAAAACAGCAGGAAAATTCCAACTGAGGTACATTCTACAAATTACCTGACTAATATTCCTCAACAGTGTCAAGGTCCTCAAAGTAAGAAAAGTCTAAGAAACAGTCACAATCAAGAGGAATTAGGGAAAAACTAAAGAAATCTTAACAAGTTATATACTTTAGTTAATAATAATGTATCCATATTGTTTCACTCATTTTATAAATATTCCAAACTAACATCAGATATTAACAATAGGGAAAATAATGTGGGTATACAGGCATTCTTTGTATTATCTTAATAGTAATTCTTTAAATCTGAAACAGTTCTAAAAAAAATCAGATGTTTGTCCATGAATGCACACACATGAAAGGTATTTTGCCTCTGGTCAATGAAAAACTGAACTGGTCTGTCTTTCTGGTCATCTCAAGAACCCTTGTGTCCTTTATAAACTGATTCATCTAGAAAAGCTAAGCCTAGAGATTTGATATTCTTCATTTCTTATTAGTAATGCATATTGTGGGAATAACAATGACAACCTCATTAAATATCATCAAAGGGCAGGAGACATTTTACCATATGATAAACATCCTTTCAACAAATCTACTATATAAGTGAATAGGTATTATTCCTATTTTACTAGTAGGTGTTATTCTTATTTTATCGGTAAAACTAAAGTTCAAAAAATCTAAGAATCCATGGAGTTGCCTCAGTGACTTGGGATAAGGAGGCTTTTCAAAACAGCTAAAATTTCCCCTCTTTTACCGACAGGTTTTGTATGTAACATTTAGTAAGAAAGTATTCTCATGACAAAAAAAATACTTGTTTACACTGTAAGACATTTTAGAATGAAAATTACTGAAAAATATTGATGAAGGTAGGGAAAGATACAATACTGTTAACAAACCAAAAACCGACAGAACAAAACAACAAATTTATAAATCAAGCTCTTCCACAGAAGTGAGGAATCAGAAAGCTAAGGTTGAGTGCCAGGCAATTTTGCATAACCCTAGAAAATAGAGTAAAACATGAGACTTCCCCTCAGGGAAATATTTAAAACAGAATTATTTGGTAATATGTCAATAGTTATACTAAATTGCACTCACAAGTATGATGTAACCTACTTAGTTTGGTTAATCTGAAGTGAACTTGAAAATCCTTTGGATCAAGACCATTACAATGAGAAATAATGATGTATAAACTATCCCAGATATTGTTCAATACTGAAGGGAAGTGTTAAAGTTCTCTTGTCAGTATCTGCAGAGCACGGGTCTCTAATGTTAGCAGGTGAAGTTGGAGATGCTATCTATTCAACTCCAGAGCTGAGTCTCTGTAAGAGTTAAGGACTTGCCTATAGGATTTAACACAACAAGGCTTTCCTCTCGCCTCTTCAGAAAAAAAAAAAAAAAAAAAAAGTTTTAACCTTTAAATAGCTCTTAATAGAAAAACAAAGTGATGAACATGAAAATAGTATTTTTGTTTCTCTATATTTTTAATGGTCAACTGTTTCACTTAGATCATTCTACAGGGAGGCTATATTTAAATACTCAAACAAGTATATTCCATATATCCCCTAATTCAGTATCTCTAGCAAGAAGTAAATCTCTGTTTGTACAGGTATGTATGTGTGTGTTTAAGTCATACAATCAGTGCTGAAGCATTAAAGAAACCCTATGCTACTTTCAAAACACAGCGGCTCTATCAGAGAATTTGTACATGTATGTTTCATGGCTGAGCCAGAAGATCCAAAATAAACTTTTGTTTCTTAGGCAGTATGTATCTATATTTCAAATTACACACACACACACACACACACACACCCCTATCAAACCATACACATTTTATTTTGGGAGATATCATTAAGCAACAAGTCACTCAGCTTCACTACTGATGGTGTTGTTTCTGATTAGTTTCCCTTGGCCAACTCCCTATTTATAATGGTACTTTATTTTTACTTTAGACATATTTATGAAAGCTGTTTTAAAGTCTTTGCCTTCTGATCCCATCATGTTTCATTTCTGAATCTGTTTCTATTAACTAAATTTCATCCTGATTATGAGTTATATTTTCCTGCTTATTTGCTTGTCTAGTAATTTTTTCTTGGTTGCAAGATATTAGTGAATATTATGTTCTTGAGTGTCTCTATTTTGCTGTCTCTTGTGGAAGAGTATTCAGCTCTCATCTAGGAGATGATTCACTTATTGGTGGTCCCACACTCTGGCAACACTGAGGCAGGATTAATTCATTGCAACAATATAAAGATTCCTAAAGGTGAGACTACTTAAATGAGGCATGTGTTCTTCAACTCACTAAGATGCTCACACAGTCCTAGGGGCATTTAAGCCTGTGAATCTCGATCTACATAATGCCCATAAGCTTATTTGGCAGACTTCCATCCCACCCACCTCCCATTTACCCCTCTCTGCAGTCCCTATCCTTACTATATCTATAGGAATAGAGTCTATGGCATCCTGAATTTCTGTCTACTCACAAACATATAATTGTTAATGCTGACTGGGCTGGAGGACATTATTTTTACTCCTAGAGGGGATATAATAAGAATAAAGAAAGAAATCTCAAAGAGAAAAACATTTCTGAAAACCTTTCATTCTAAGCTCTCGGCAACTCTTTCTTTCCTTTTATTTAGAAATTACTTCCAGTGTCAGTAAAAACATATCAGCAGCTGCAGGGCTGCTTTTCTTTTCTTACAAATGACGGTGAGAGGAAATTCCCTATTGGGCTGGATTATTCAAATTAGCCATAACTCAAAGTCCTTCACAATGAGCTCAGGAATTTATTACATGATTTATTCTGCAACTGATGTATCATATTTCTAATTAAATTTTTATTAGACTAATGCTAAAATTCCTGAGAACTCCTACACATCAGCCAGTTCAACCATGCACAGGAGTGCAAAAAGAAACGTGATATAAAACTAAAAATATCATCTTGCTTAACAATCAGATAGAACACTTATATAAAACTCATCAAAAATAGGTAAAATTTAATGTTTTAGAAAACAATTCTACTTTTATGCTCAAGAAATAAATACATTTGCAGGACAGTAGGTGAATAAGATTGAGTTATGATAATATCCATTTTAGAAAAGAAAGAAATGACCCTCCTGTGCATTGTTTGCAGTTTTAGGGAAAATGCAGGTGAGCAAGAAGAGCATCTCTCCTTCCTTTCTTTCTTGAATGGATAGAAGTGATCATATTTTTTTCCATGACTTTTTTTTTTTTTTTTTTTTTTTTTGTGGTACGCGGGCCTCTCACTGTTGTGGCCTCTCCCATTGTGGAGCACAGGCTCCGGATGCACAGGCTCAGCAGCCATGGCTCACAGGCCCAGCCGCTCCGCGGCATGTGGGATCTTCCCAAACCGGGGCATGAACCCGTGTCCCCTGCATCGGCAGGCGGACTCTCAACCACTGTGCCACCAGGGAAGCCCCATGACTTTTTTTTTTTTTAACTCAAAAATAATCCTTTAATCTGATCTCAACAAACTGCTATAGAGAACCTTTCAACATTATGAAAATATCCCTGAGAAGTACACCACTGGCTGAGGTTGCACAACTGGAGGTCCACAGTGCTAGGGGCCAATGTAGTTTCACAGAACATGAAATGGAGCATGCATTGCCCTCACTTGTATCGACCATGGCTTCTACCCGCAACAAATTCTAATTAGGATCAGCAGGTAGAAAAATTCCTGATACTAGCAGCATTAAATCCTAAAATTCTATTTTAAAATTTATCTTCACCATGGAGTTTTTGTGTGTGTGTGTGTGTGTATCTGAAAAAGAAATGTTAACTCAAACAGTTGCTTCAAAATTTGTAGGGAACATTTTTCCCACTTACTTCAATAGCTGCTTCATCCACTTAGCATCTTAGAAGAAAAAAAGTCTACAAGTGAAGTTTTTTCTAAGATAAAAAACAATACAAAGTTTCTTAATGAGGTAAGCCCCCAGAAATAATCTATTTCCATTTCTATGCTATTTTTTTTTTTACTATGGGACAGAAATTTTTTTCAGAAAGTAACAAACTTCCAAGACACATTTCTTTGTAAAAAAAAAATGGCTATCAGTCAGTGTCAGCTTTCACTTCCCTATTCCCCTAAAATCAGCAGGCGACAAACTTTGAGTTTTTCAATACCGTGCAAGAGAATGTCTTAGTCACTTTACCTAAATATGTAAAGTGTAAGAGACACTTTGTATACTAGAAACAAAACTTTGCCAGTGGGAACATTTAATATAATTAACCTATTTATTTGAAACAAGTCATAAAGTCCCTCTATATTGAAAACGATGGAGTCTGTTTGTGTGCTTGCATTACCAGGAAAACACGACAAATTGAAATACAGATTTGGTTTAAAATATAAAACCGTCGTAACCTTGAGAATCAGGACATTTCTTATAGCTGAACAGAAAGCACAGAATTGGCCCATTTTCAAAACATACATCCCATCCTATCTTCCACCTGGATTATATACACATCAAAATTCTCTAAAGATAGGACTATGTAAGCAAATACGGCATCTGAGAAACCTAAACCATAACGATTTCAGTTCAACTTCTACCCAAGGAATAAAATCGTTCAAGATTTCCTCACCAACTTATTAAAAGGTTAAACAAATAAGTTCAACGCACATTTATGAACACAATTCAAAAAAACTTGAAGAAGAAAAAGGTCAATATATGACTTTGAGGATAGCCTTCTCTGAAAACCATTATTTTCTCTCCTAAATGGTCACAACTTCATTCCCATTTCAGACATTTTGCAAAGGTGACCTAGTGAGCCTCGGCTCAGGATAACAGACTTCCAGGAAAGCTGGAGCTCCCACTCTTCTCCATCAAATAGAGAGACTTCCAGAATGCCCCTGATTCACTTTATTTGCTTACAGACTAGATGACTTAATTAAAAAGAAACTTGTTTTCCTTTTACTCCAGTTTATAAGCCTTTCTAGTCGCTAAATGCCAAAAGTGCCCAGTCTGGATAATGGCTTCCATGGCTTTATCACCAGGAACTACTAATCCAACTGAGCTTAGAAAAATATTCCCCAAACTACTCTTCTTCCCACCCACCACCATAGACAAAGGACAATTTAACTGCATGCCTGGAAAGTCCCCTAGACAAGCTGATATGCCAATGCCTATTTGGACCCTGAACATTTGAACTAAATTCTCAATCAACACTGGAAAAATCTGTAAGCCATTCTTTGTACAACTCATTTTCAATAAAATGACTCAGAAACTGACCCAACCCTATGGCAGTATTACGAGTTCTATCAATTGACCAGGCTGTGACCAGGAAAAGATCACCTTCGATCGTATGATCAAGACAGGCTTTTCAGTAGACCATGAATTACAATCCAAACCCAATACACTATACCAATTGTTATAGCTACTGGGCCCAGATCTCCCCTGCAACCTCAGTAGCTAGGCAGGTTTTGAGCATTTTAAAAGGAAGCCGGTAAGCAAAAGCTATAAGAGGACTTAATGTAGTATACGGAGCCAAAGTCTAATTTCCCCTGGAGAAGAGAAGTAAACTGCTATTGATAGAATGAGTAAGAGTTTTGCCAGGTTGGGGCAGAGAAAAATGGGACATAAAGATGCTGCCCAGAAATTACTTTTCTAACCTGAACTCCAACAGCTACCCTATATGAAATAATCCAGTCAAGTTAGTTTTTTTAATATTGCTTGAATATACTTTCTGCCTCTACTCATGATACAGGCCAAACTTTACTTCAAACTACCAAATTTATGAGCACCTTTCAATATGCAGCACTAATGCCACCTTCTCTAGGAAGCATTAACTGATTTTTCCAGATGAATATGGCTTCTTCCTTTCTGGTCATTTCTGATGATTTTAACTTTTCATCACAAGTTACCACTTACTAAGTCAAGCTTTAAAGAAAGGAAAAAAAGAAGTGCGCTTAGAATGATATTTCTTTACAGTATTATACTAAATAAATAAATAACCAAATAAATAAAGGTAATAGTTCTCTACATGTAACAGGTTCTCAACTAATGTGTGTTGAGTGAATAAATAAAATTGACCTGTGAAAGACTGCTATCTAAAAGTAAGGTCAAGATGTTGATTGTTTAGACATTTCTTGCCTTTTATAACAAGAAAATGTAACTGCAATTCTCCTTTCAGCCAATTAGTTAATTTCTAATTAGCTAAAATAGTTAATTTAGCCAATATTGCATGTCAGGGCACGCATCATATATTAATGAATCTAGAATACATAAGATAGAATCTCCTACCTTCAAGGACATGATAAATATAATTTTGCCTCTTAGCTACACTGGTATTTTTTCCTAATGTATCTTAAGCCTTGTAGGGTGACCCAGTTTTTAGAGCCATCACCGTCTTACCATTGTTGGTAAGCAAGGCTGTTCTATACCATGAGTGATATCCCTAGTGCCAGTTACACTGTTTTCTTACTTTAGAATCTGCAACGTTAAAAAAGACCTTGAGAGTTCATTTAATCCACACCCTGGCTTAGTCAATCAAGATCTGACGGGTAAGTCTACCCTAATGGTTAAGGCAGCTAGAAAAGCAAATTTCACAGTGTCCCATGATAAGTTATTCTGTTTTAAGGCTTTCACTACCTAGAAAAGATGTCTTCCTTATGCTTAATCAATGTAGAATACAGAGGAAATGAGGAGGGAAAGAAACTATTCTTTAATAATTACATTCAATATTCAAGGCAGAGCACTAATGGCTTTGCTTTACATGTGTATATTAAACAATCCTTGAAAAAGCCAATGTGCTTAAAATTGTCACTATTATGCCCATTTTATAAATGAGATAATTAAGGACTGAAGAATGTCTGCATCATGCTCAAAACTACACAGCTAACAAAGAACAAGTTAAATTCTCTAAAGAAAACTACTGGATTCAAAGAAAGGAGTAGGGCAGAAGCCTTCAATTCAGTAACATTTTTCAGAAACTGAGAGTTCTCTCTCCTGCACCAAAGAGCAAGTTCAGTCACACACTTCTCCACAGCATTATTCCCTCATATTCTCCACTTTCCCTTAGGAAACCTACAGCCTGCAAGGGGCATCTCTACATATTCATCAACTTATCTATATAGTAAACAAAATTTATTCAGTACTAATTACACATCTATAACTGCAAGAGCCTCTGATACACTGGTCAATAAGACATGCATTCCTCTCCTCAGGAAGTTAAAGACAAGCACAGTAGACAGACATAAAAGAAGTAATCACACTAAGATAAAACTGCTAACCGTGTCATGCAACAGAAAGAACAAAAAATTTTATAGGGTGTTCTCAAGTAATATAACAAGACAACCGTCTTAAGTTTGGAAGCGTAGAAAAGACCTCCTATAGAAGATGATGTTTAAAGTGTAGAATAAATGAGAGTTAACCTGGCAGGAGGGAGGTAATGTGAAGATAGCATTAAGAAGGGGAAAAGAAACAGTCCAAGTGTAAGAAATGAAATATATAAAAACCCTGGAGTAGGAAAAATCTAACATAATTGGGGAATAGAGAAGAGGTTAATATCTAAAGCACATTGATCAAGACAGAGTGGTACAAAATACAGCAAAGAGGCAGGCAGCAGGGGCCATACAGATAGAATTGTGCATTCCATTCCAACAGGACAGGAAGCCATTGATAAGTTTTGAGCAGAGGTGTGACACGATATAACCTAAGTTTTTAAAGTGATTACTCTAAAAAATATGGCAGATACTTTCTCCAACCTCTACTAAAACAAAAATAAAACACATTTTTAAGTCCACAAACCTGTAAGGACAAAGAACAGGAGAAAAGATGATGTCAGCAAAATTTGGAATCTGGAAGGATAAGTGATGACTGATTTTGAACAATTAGAAAGCTAATTCTAAGTCTAAGAGGTGAAAAGTGCCAAGTAATTTGATTTGCACTTCAGAACTCCCCTAATACTCTGATACTTCTGAAAGAAGTATGAGAATGGTACCAGAAACAGGAAAACATGCTGGGGAAAAAACTGCCCACTCCCACCTCACCCTAGGCCCTTGCTACAGTATCCCTCCCCTACTTTTCACAACCAGGCCACTGGCCTACCTCATGCCTCATGCTTGGCAGAAATTGGAAGTATATTCTTTGGAGAAATTCAAACAGTCTCTGAACTAGGAGAAAACAGGCCAACATACTAATACAGAAAACACGGAGACTAATGAAAGTTTAAGTGTGGAGTATCAAGACTACATTTTCTTCATTTTATTCCTTGAGCACTGGCCAGGTAATTTGTTTGCCACAGTTGTAAGGGTAAGGCTTATAGTCTTCTAATCCAAGTGACTGAAAGATTCTACTCTGTGGATTCAGAGAAAAGATTTATAGATTATGATACTGGAAGTTTTTCCAATGAAACAGCCCTGCTGGATCACCCTATAATGAAACCTTCAGATGACAATTTCTTCACATGCAATACCTTCCTGTAAGTATGTAGTGCTGTACTTTCATGTATGACAGAAAGCCAAAAAGCACTAGACATCATAAGAAATTGTCTAACATGAAAGACAGGGACTAACACCACAAACTGAAATAAGGAGGAGGAAAGACAAGCTTGTGAAGAAAGTTGAAAACCACACACACACACACACAGACACACACACACACACATTTTATCAATATCCTCTGAGAGTTAAGAGAAAAATATCCACAAAGTAGTAATTGAATGTTATACAAATTGAAAATCAGAAGGAAAAAAACAGCCCATGGAAATGAATAATATGATAGCATAAACGAGAAACTCAATAGAAGTGTTAGCAAATGAAATTGATTAAATCAAGAAAGAAAAGAGCATTAAGGAAATGAAAAATTGGAAAAAATATTAAAAAATTGGTTCATTAATCAAGTATTTTCAACATATGAATAATGGTAGCTCTATGAAGATATTACAGGAAAAATAGGGAAAAAACAATAAGTGAGTCAAGAAAGTTTTCCAGGGTCAAAAAATTTTCCACATTAAAAGAGCTCACCGTGTATCCAGAAAAAAGGATGAAATAGATTCTTGTTAAAATATATAATTCAGAAATTTCAAAACAGTAAGTCAAAAAGAAGAGCCTAATAATCTCCCTGAAGAGGATAAACTTAGGTATCATAATACTTGGATTAGAACGGTTTCAGATTTCTCAGAAATCTATGAATAGAGAAAACTGGTGTATTCATTTTCTATTGCTGCATAACCAATTACCAAGACTAAGGATTTTAAAACACCACTTGCTTATTACTTCACAGTTCTACAGGTCAGAAGTCTACCAGGCACGACTGGGCTCTCCGCTTAGGTTAAAATCAAGGTGCCAGCTGAGCTCAGTTTTCATTTAAAGGTAGCAGAGAAAATCTGCTTCCAGGCCCATTGTTGTTGGTGGAAGAATTCAGTTACTTTTGGTGGTGGAACTAAAGTCCTTTTTTCCTTGCTAGTTGTCATCCAGAGACTGCTCTCAACTCCTAGGGGCCACTCCCATTCCTTACTACATGGCTTCCTCCAGTTTAAAAGCAACAACAGTGCACTGAAACTTTCTCATGCTTAAAATATTTGTCTTCCTCTTCTGTGACCATCCAAAGAAAACTGCTTTTAAAGGGCTCATTTGATTGGGTCAAGACCACCAAATAATCTCCCTGTTTTAAAGTCAACTGCTTTGTGACCTTAATTACAGCTGCAAAATTCTTTTATAGCTAAATTAGTGTTTGATTAAATAACAGGAGATAGTGTTGCTGAAGAAAAAGTCTACTCATGACACTGTTAAAATAGTAACACAGATTTTATTCAGGACTACCATGAAAGGTAGAGGATGAAAGAATATTGAGAATACTGAGGAAAGCCTAGATTGCCTTGAAGAAATTGTAAGTAAAGGTGAGCTAAATAAATCTTCATGTTCTGTAGTTTAAGGCCAAAAGATAATTTCTGAAAAAGCAACAAGGAAAATGCAAAAGATAAAACTGGAAATGCAAACAGTAGTCCCAGCATCATAATTATTAGGTAAAGAGAGATAACTCAAAACTATAGGATAATTGATAAGTTTGAAAAGTGGTTGCCTCTGTGGAAAGGAGACTGAAACTGGGGGTGGGAAATTCCCTCAGTTCTGCTTTGTGTGTGTTTTGTTTTGCTCTCTTATAAACTTTGTAGAATAATTTGACCCTTTCAACTAAATACATGTATGGCTTTCATAAAAATTGTTTAAAATCTAAATGAAAAGATTACCATGGCTGCTCTATGGAAAATGGGTGTAAGGATAAGAGGCTATTATAGAGATGTGGCATGAAGTGATGGTAGCATGAAGTGGCATGATAGTGATGATGGTGGAGAGGAGGGAATATCTAGATTAAATGTGAGAAGTTAGGCATTGTAAGATGTCAAAAGTGACTCCCAGTTTTGTGCATGAAGGACTGTATGAGAAAAGGTTTTTACCAAGACGGGGCTTATGCTCTAACTACAGGATTTGAGGTAAATGATTTTTTTCTTGGGTATGCCACACTTGCAAGATTTCTGTGAAACTGTGGAGGGGAGATTTCACATAGACATTCATATATATGAGAAACTCAGAAGAGAATTCTTAACTGGAGGTATGTGTGGGATTTTTAGTAATTAAATATTATTCAAAGATGTGCAAATGGTTAATATCACTTTTATATAATACAGACAGATAAAAGATGAAAATCCAAGACTATATTGTCAGAAATAAAATATATGCAAGAAGAAAATAGACACAAATAAAGACTAACCAAGAGGGGCCAGAAAAGGAGGAAGAAAATGAGAAAAATACAGAACCATGGAAGCCAATATAAAACTGTGTTCAGATAAATGGAAATTGTCAGTGATGTCAAGTACTTGTTAAATGTCACATAGAGTTAATACTGCAAAGTGTTTATTATATTAAGCAACACGGATATACATTTGTTTAGCCAGAGCTGTTTTGGTGGAGTAGGCGGACAAACCAGGTTAAAGTGGGTTGAGAGTGAAGGGAAAGAATGAATGGAACTTTTACAAGCGTAGGGAAACATGCAATGAGTTTGGCTGTAAAAGATGAGTATATATGCAAGGCAACTTCTGGAGGGATTATGTGGTTGGAGGGGATCATTTTAAATCCAGATGACAACAGCATACATTAATGCTGATGAGGAGTATTCATCGGAGAGGTGGCTGGGGAGTGAGGACCCTGGGAAAGCTGAAGGGGCTGAAGACCAGAGTATATGCAAGTGTACCGGAGCTGGAAAAGGAGAGTTTATTAGTCCCTTGTAACAAGAGAGAAGAATGGAAGAATGGATGCAGATGCAGGTGTCTTTATAGAGTGTTGTAAAGGCAGAGGAATTCCTGCTTGCTAATTTTTCTACAATGTACAAGAAATAGTCATTAACTTAGAGTTATAATGGAGGCAAAGTTGGAGGTATAAAGAAAATAAATGTACTAAGGTAGGCTGCATGGCACTTTTGAAACCCCATTTGGGATTAATACAGCTTTATATAATGATAACGATATGGTAATAACTAATAATTAATAACAATGGGGGAGAGTGGTTTGGAAGAATATTTTACATCTTAAAAGATAAGGGCATATTTTCTTTTTTTTACAGGAAGAGAAATAAAGATTTAGAATATTGCCCCCACTCTGTGGGCCTAAAATATATGCAACTCAAGTCTTCTAGGCATCCCAGATTTAACAAGAGGTAGGTATCTGATCCAAAATCAGCTGTTCAGTTTCTCTCTCCTGGCAATTTCCATTTGGGAAACAGAATGAATCACTCAATCATGGAGCTGAACTGAAAGCTCTGACAGTCTGGGAGCTGAAGGTGCCATGGAATAGCCACGATGAGTCAAGAATGCAATGATACGTAAGCAGGGAGAGCCGGGCCACAGAGAGAAGCAGGAGAATCAAGCTGACGTGCAGAAAGAAGAGATAAGAAAGCATGTGTCCCAGAAAGGCTGAGTGAATAGTTTGGTAAAGAATTTCAAGTTCCCAGGAAACCCTCCTGGGCTTCCATGAGGTTGCTAACATTAAAATATAACTGATTTTAGATAAGTTAATTCTCACTGCTTTCTATTCTATGCAACAAAGCACCCCTGGATAAGAAAATTAGATTTTCATCCTGGTTATGTTTATTTCAATGCTATGTTAAAATTTATATCTCACATAGGAGTTGATACAAAATTTATCTAGACCCATAGTATATGTGAAATAAGGGAACATAGCTTTCCACATAGGAATGGAGATAACTCATTTTCAGTGGACTAAAATAGGAGAGGATAAGGAAATTTCCCTTTTTTCCTGTTTGTTTAATTGTTTTTAACCTTGTTCTGTCAGTATTTCCCAAAATAATGTATAGATAATCTTGTTCTCTCTTTTGTTTACCAACAATGACTTTAACATTGCTGAAAAAAGATCTTTTAGATATGTGTTATATTTATCTAGAAAACGGTATCTTACCTGCCATTTAAAATAACTGAAAATCAACCCACATTTTTAATTAGAATTGTCACATGAATACATGCTATCCTCAATTCAGGCTGTTAGCAGTAATTTATTTGTGTAGCTGAACAATATATTGAAAAGAAAATTGCAAAGCGTCCCAAATAATAGATGTCGGTTGGATGTTTCATTCATAGTGTAATTACTGAGATTACATATACTGAAAGTTGCAAAAGGCTGATAATGGGCATATAAATATTAATGAAAAAGATAATATACTACTATTCATAAAATATTATCATAAACAATACTTCAGGGGAAAAGGGATATTGGGTTCTTTCATAAGGTTTTGTAAAGACTGAAATTCAAAATGATATCTGAGAGAATGTACTGCAGAATACTTCTGAAACGGTAATTTTATGTCCATGTATTACTACTTCAATCATGAATTACCTAATTTACTCACAAAAAGCATTTTCGAATTGCTACATGTGCTTTTTCTAATATATGAAATAACTGCAAAGTTTTACACAAGAGTATCATTGTCAAACTAATATTTGGTGAAATTAAGAAGTGGAAATTCCTGCTAAATATAAAAGGATTATTTCAGATTTCAACAACAAAGAATATTGTGAGATAATTCTATTCTACTCAAGATTAAACATCATCTCTAAAATCTCTATAGATTTTATTTTTAACATTCAGATCTAAAAATGATTTATATGTATGTAGCTGTGCTAGTAGTATCATCATCACACAATAACTTCTTAGAAATTCAAATTCTCAGTCCCCAGCCCGTGGTCTGTTTTAACAGTGATTCTGATGCATGCTGAAGTTTTAGACTGAAAGTCAGGAACTTTAAAGCAACAGGGATTTTAACAGGAAGATAGAGGAGTTGTAATGTGAAAGTATCAGTGATAGGAAGAGAAGCATGCTCCTGATCCCTCACCGGCCCGCAGATGCTACGATGTTAGGAGAAGAGAAGCTTCAAAGAGAAGCTCAGGAAACAGCCAGTCCTTACGCAAACTTGAAAGTGGAGGGAACGGTCAGTGAAAGAGTAGAGGCTGGCGGGTAGTTGTTAACTATAAGAGTTCCAGGGAAGAGAAGGGAAGAGTTTTCAGAGAAAGGAATATGGGAAATGGCTCTAAGGAAGAAAAATAGTATGTAATGGTAGTGTGGGAGACTAACGAAGAAATCCATACTGGGAAATGTATAAGAACAATCTGGATGCGCTGTCTACAGGCGGCACTGTACAGTACAATAGCACTTAAGCACTCAGATTTTAGCAATAACTCCCTTGATTGGGTTTTGGTTCTACCATGTGCTAGATTGGTGACTTTTGGTTAGTTTTGGGGGTTTTTTGTGTTTTTTTTGTTGTTGTTGTTGGGGCAGGGTTAAATCTTCAAAATAGATGGGAAAAACAGTAGTTTTCTCACAGAGTCGTTGTGGGTATTAATAAGATAATGCTAATGTGTTAAGAAATGACACATATACATCATGACTTGGATGGGGAAAAATAAAAAGAGTAGAATTCTTTACTTTCTGTAATTATATTCAAATTCTTCTGAAGTCCCAATTTATGTGGATGGTGGAAGGGATTACGGGGGCAGAAAATTGAACTAGGCAATTAAAATTAATTGTTTCTTTTGGATGAACTGGAATCTTTTCAGTAAATAGCCTTTCCAAGTTATTTATCTTTTCTCCCCCATATGGCACAGGTGTGTCTCCATGGAAAGAGTTAAAGGAGCAGCTGATATGTATACAGGTTGCTGTACTGCCCTCTAAATTCATAGTGCTCTTTTCAGTAATTCTTGGTCACTGGATACTCTGGTGGCAAATGTCCACACCAATCTAAGTCAACAGCATGTTCAGCTTTCAGTCCATTCTCCAGGCACAGCCCCACTTTACTGACAAGGTCCCATCACAGCTCTCATGAACTCTGCAGATACTGGGTCTTAGTCACAACTTCCATCAAGATTAAAGATTTAGCAATCTACCTGATGGTCTCTGCTGGGGAGCCCCTTCAAACCTTTAACCTTGATAGCCCCAGAACAGCTCCACCAACTCTCAGCTCCCAGTTCCAATTCTGAGATCATACTAGAACATCCATGTTTTCAAAACCTAAGAGCCAACGGAAACTCAGGTACTCTGTTTATGACCCTGTAAGCACGCTATGCTTCCATTTCTCTTCTGGTTCAAAGACACCTGCCTAGTGGTCACTTCTCACAGTTCTAGGCAGAAATCTAGGTCTAAGACCCTCAGCTTTTCGCTTCCCACATAAACTATTTGGGATTTCTACCACCTCCAGCCCTTAAATGGGACCTCTTCCCCATCCCTTCCTTTATCCTCTCCACCATGAGAACTCTCCCTCCTTTCTCTCATGTATATTCTGAGGTCTCTCTGCCTTTAACTTATAGTAAAAGTTTGGTGATCTGAGCAATCCTGACCTGTCTCAACTTGTTTGAAAATGTATAAATCCCCTTCTTTCTCTCAATAAAGCCTGGTTCTATTGTTTCAAGGGAGAGTTTTGAAAGCCAAAGGTGGTCAAAACATTCCATGTTGAAAACTGACTTGGGTGATGTCTCATATTTTGACCGTAATGATAGAAAGGTCATAGGGAAATAAAATTTAAATGAGCATGGGAATTAAATTAACTTGGTTCACTGCTTTCAAAATACCATCCTTGTTATCTAAGTGATATCTACTGTTTATCACTTAGTAGCTATCAGGCACTATGCTAAGTTCTTTACAGATATTATCTCATTTTTTCATCACAATAGCTCTATAAAGCATTATACAGATGATAAAACTCAGGCATGTAGACATTAAGTTGTTTGTACCAGGCAACAGTGATTAATTTAAAGAGCCAAGGTTGAATTTAAGCAGTTTGACAGTGCCTAAATTCTGAAAAGTAAGGCTCTATTCCCTCTGTGTATGGAACAGAGTATTTAATAAGTAAGAGCTATTATTACTAGTATTACTGTTCTTGTTTGGTGACTCTAATCGCTACAAGTTGGTATATGCGATTTTAAAATAATAATTTAGTTAGTTTGGTTTACAGATTACTCTTTCATGAATTTGGTTAGTTTGACTCCATCAGAGAGACTGATCATATCTTGGAACACAAAATTATAAGGAGAATATGGAAAAAAATAATGATTTATGCTTCATCTTTAAATAAATTAAATTGCAATTACACTATTCCAATCCCACCAGTTGTCACTACAAAATAAGGTCACATTTCTATTAAATACCTAATTGTAATGGACTTTCAGCTATCTTTGCCCAAACTGGGACTTAATCACTCTCTTTAGATGTACAGGAGGAGTGTTCTAAAAGGTTCACAGATAACTGTGCTATAGAGAGGAGGGGTGAAAATGAATAACTTTCTAGGGACAATCCTAAATTATATAGAATTCATAGGAGAGAATATTTTCACTACACTATTCCCTTGAAAAAGAAAATGGCAAAAGAGAACCTTTTAATCTTCCTTCTAGTTCTCTGTGTGAAAGCTATAAAGAAACTACAAATCTTTATTTAAGGATATAACACTTTGAGAGAATAAATGAGCTGATATATCATATTATTCAAACGCAACTGTACATATAGAAACATCAATTCTCCCTCATTTTATGCCATAATTTAATGCAATTCAAATGGGTTTCTTTGGGAGTCACTGAAAAAAGTGATTTGAAAAAAAAATCAATAGTGACTATATCAAATATAATTCAGAAAGAAAAGACTAATGTGAAGAATCTACTTATAAAAAAAATCTCAGTACATTATGAAGACATAACAGGTAATATAGAGTAATACTGTTCCCAGATAAGCAACTATACGAACAATACAGACTGGAAAAGATTGCCCAGAAAGAGATTCAATTACATGTAAGAATTTATTATACGGTAATATAGACATCACAAATCAAATGAGGAATATTTGGTAAATAGATCTGAAACAACTAACTTGCAATTTTAAGAAAATCAATTGGTATTTTATTTCATACACCAAATTCAATTTAAGATGAATTACTCTTTTGATATTTGAAACATTCTATTAGGGAGACTGTGGAGAAGGGACTGGGCAAAGCTATAGAAAACCACAAGTTGGGAGACTAATAAGCAGACTAAATGAGACATGCCAAATGAGAAATAAGGGGTAAAAAGATGAGATGAAGTCCAGAAAAACAGAACTTGATGGTGAAATATATACCTGAAATATGCAGTTTTCAGACTTTAGAATGTAAATGAATAATGGTTCTTTTAATTGAAATAGGTCAGACTACATGGAGAAATGCTTATGGAGCAAAGCCTTCGAGTTCAGCATATGAAGTATACAATGCTCAGGACTGGAGTTGATAATAAAAGTCCAGAATTCACATAATATATCTGGGATGGAAATAAAGACTTAGTGGGATTTTGCTTCTACAGAGAATTTGAGGACAAAGAGTGGATAAAATGACTCAGGAAGAGGATATAAGTGATAAGAGAGCCAAGCGTAAAATCTCACAGTGGTGGCAAGATTACAAGCCAAGTACAGTGTACCAGAAAGCAGAACAATTGCAACAGGGAGCATAATGTCAAAAATATGAAATACAGTGGACAAATCTTAGAAGAAGATATCAAATGAACTGAATTCTCTAAATTGGGCAATTAAGAGGTTTTTGGAGATCCTGGCAAAAAGATTTCCAAAAGAGGACAAAGGAAGAGGCCATGTTGTGGGTAGTCTGAGTATGAGTGATAAGAGAGGAGAAATCAGATGAAAAGGGTACTGGAGGAAAAGTTACGTGAAATCACATTTTGTTAAGGAAAAAGAGAAAAACCAGACTCTTTAAAATTCATATTTGTATCTCTAGGCCTTGATTAGTACAAAAAATAGAAAGTATTTTACAAGTACATGTTTTCAAAAAATTAGTAATTTTTATTTGGACAATTACCATTTTACAACATACTTAGATCAAATATATGTCAAACATCAGCTGCAGATCCAATTCAATCTTGAAATTAAAAAAAATTTTAAGATTTTTCTCATGTGATGTTCTGCAGCTTTCAGCTGTCGTAGGTCACTATCTATTTAAATGGCATTAAATCCAGTCCTTTGACTTAATCAAATTTTACTCCATAATTCAGGGGTCCTTAACGTTGTTTTTTTATTGTTGTTGTTTTGTTTTTCTTTTTGTTTTTTTCAGAAAATACCAGTGAATAATCTGATCCTACATTTCCTTGGTACTGAAAGTCAGTGTTGCTATGTCTATCTATGGATTCTGACATCAGGATATTTCATTGTTTTACACTTTGCTGATTTTGCCCTCAGAAAGAAATTCTAGGACACTTTAAATTTTTTCTTTTTTTCTTAAGGAGAGGTAAACTATCTTTGAAGTGTCTCCATTCAAATGTATTAAGCAGACATAAATCACACATGAGAGACACCAGTCAAAAAATGGGCCACAAAAAATAGTGAACTTCTGGATTGGTTCAAGATGGCGGAGTAGAAGGATGTGCTCTCACTCCCTCTTGTGAGAGCACTGGAATCACAACTAACTGCTGAACAATCATCGACAGGTAGACACTGGAACTCACCAAAATAGATACCCCACATCCACAAGACAAAGGAGAAACCACAATGAGACAGTAGGAGGGGCGCAATCACAATAAAATCAAATTCCATAACTGCTGGGTGGGTGACGCACAAACTGGAGAACACTTATACCACAGAAGTCCACCCACTGGAGTGAAGGTTCTGAGCCCCATGTCAGGCTTCCGAACCTGGGGGTCTGGCAACAGGAGGAGGAATTCCTAGAGAATCAGACTTTGAAGGCTAGTGGGATTTGATTGCAGGACTTCGACAGGACTGGGGGAAAAAGAGACTCCACTCTTGGAGGGCACACACAAAGTAGTGTGCACATCAGGACCCAGGGGAAGGAGCAGTGACCCCATAGGAGACTGAACCAAACCTACCTGCTGGTGTTGGAGGGTCTCCTGCAGAGGCAGGGGGTAGCTGTGTCTCACTGTGAGGACAAGGACACTGGAAGCAGAAATTCTGGGAAGTACTCCTTGGCGTGAGCCCTCCCAGGGTCCACCATTAGCCCCACCGGAGAGCCTGGGTAGGCTCCAGTGTTGGGTCGCCTCAGGCCAAACAACCAACAGGGAGGGAACCCAGCCCCACCCATCAGCAGACAAGTGGATTAAAGTTTTACTGAGCTCTGCCCACCAGAGCAACAGCCAACTCTACCCACCACCAGTCCCTCCCATCAGAAAGTTTGCTCAAGCCTCTTAGATAGCCTCATCCACCAGAGGCCAGACAGCAGAAGCAGGAAGAACTACAATTCTGCAGCCTGTGGAACAAAAACCACATTCACAGAAATATAGACAAGATGAAAAGGCAGACACCTATGTACCAGTTGAAGGAACAAGATAAAACCCCAGAAAAAAAACAAAATGAAGTGGAGATAGGCAACCTTCCAGAAAAAGCATTCAGAATAATGATAGTGAGGATGATCCAGGGCCTCAGAAAAAGAATGGAGGCAAAGATCCAGAAGATGGAAGAAATGTTTAACAAAGACCTAGAAGAATTAAAGAACAAACAAACAGAGATGAACAATAAAATAACTGAAATGAAAACTACACTAGAAGGAATCAATAGCAGAATAACTGAGGCAGAAAAACGGATAAGTGACCTGGAAGACAGAATGGTGGAATTCACTGCTGCAGAAGAGAATAAAGAAAAAAGAAAGAAAAGAAATGAAGACAGCCTAAGAGACCTCTGGGACAACATTAAGCACAACAACATTCACATTACAGGGGTTCCAGAAGGAGAAGAGAGAGAGAAAGGATGAGAGAAAATATTTGAAGAGATTATAGTCGAAAACTTCCCTGACATGGGAAAGGAAATAGCCACGCTAGTCTAGGAAGCACAGAGAGTCCCATACAGTCCTAAGGAGAAACATGCCGAGACACATATTAATCAAATTGGCAAAAATTGAAGACAAATTATTGAAAGCAGCAAGGGAAAAATGACAAATAACATACAAGGGAACTCCCATAAGGTTAACAGCTGATTTATCAGCAGAAACTCTACAAGCCAGAAGGGAGTGGCATGATATACTTAAAGTGATGAAAGTGAAGAACTACAACCAAGATTACTCTACCCAGCAAGGATCTCATTCACATTCAAAGGAGAAATCAAAAGCTTTACAGACAAGCAAAAGCTAAGAGAATTCAGCACCACCAAACCAGCTCTACAACAAATGCTAAAGGAACTCCTCTAAGTGGGAAACACAAGAGAAGAAAAGTACTTACAAAAACAAACCCAAGACAATTAAGAAAATGGTAATAGGAACATACATATCAATAATTACCTTAAACGTGAATGGATTAAATGCTCCAACCAAAAGACACAGGCTCGCTGAATGGATACGAAAACAAGATCCATATATATGCTGTCTACAAGGGACCCACTTCAGACCTAGGGACACAGGCAGACTGAAAGTCAGGGGATGAAAAAAGATATTCTATCAAATGGAAATCAAAGAAAGCGGGAGTAGGAATACTCATATCAGATAAAATAGACTTTAAAATAAAGAATGTTACAAGAGACAAGGAAAGACACTACATAATGATCAAGGTTCAATCCAAGAAGAAAATATAACAATTATAAATCGATATGCTCCCAACATAGGAGCACCTCAATACATAAGGTAACTGCTAACAGATATAAAAGAGGAAATCGACAGTAACACAATAGAGGGGGACTTTAACACCACACTTACACCAATGGACAGAGCATCCAACCAGAAAATTAATAAGGAAACACAAGCTTTAAATGACACAATAGACCAGATAGATTTAATTGATATTTATAGGACATTCCATCCTAAACAGCAGATTACACTTTCTTCTCAAGTGAGCATGGAAGAGTCTCCAGGATAGATCACATCTTGAGTCACAAATCAAGCCTTAGAAAATTTAAGAAAATTGAACTCTATGAAGCATCTTTTCTGACCACAACACTATGAGATTAGAAATCAATTACAGGGAAAAAATCGTAAAAAACACAAACACATGGAGGCTAAACAATACACTACTAAATAACCAAGAGATCACTGAAGAAATCAAAGAGGAAATCAAAAAATACCTAGAAACAAATGACAACGAAAACACGACAATCCAAAATCTATGGGATGCAGCAAAAGCAGTTGTAGGAGGGAAGTTTATAGCAATACCAGCCTACCTCAAGAAACAAGAAAAATCTCAAATAAACAATCTAATTTCACACCTAAAGGAACTAGAGAAAGAAGAACAAACAAAGCCCACAGTTAGTAGAAGGAAAAAAATAATAAAGCTCAGAGCAGAAATAAATGAAATAGAAACAAAGAAAACAATAGTAAAGATCAATAAAACCATAAGCTGGTTCTTTGAGAAGATAAACAAAATTGATAAACCATTAGCCAGACTCATCAAGAAAAAGAGGGAGAGGACTCAAATCAATAAAATTAGAAATGATAAAGGAGAAGTTACAAGAGACACCGCAGAAATACAGAGCACTACTACAAGGAACTCTATGCCAATAAAATGGACAACTTGCAAGAAATGGACAAATTCTTAGAAAGGTATAAACTTCCAAGACTAAACCAGGAAGAAATAGAAAATATGAACAGACCAATCACAAGTAATGAAATTGAAACTATGATTAAAAATCTTCCAACAAACAAAAGTCCAGGACTAGATGGCTTCACAGGTGAATTCTATCAAACATTTAGAGAAGAGTTAACTCCCATCCTTCTCAAGCTCTTCCAAAAAATTGCAGAGGAAGGAACACTCCCAAACTCATTCTATGAGGCCACCATCACCCTGATACCAAATCCAGACAAAGATACTACAAAAAAAGAAAATTACAGACCAATATCACTGATGAATATAGATGCAAAAATCCTCAACAAAATACTAGCACACAGAATCCAACAACACATTCAAAGGATCATACGCCATGATCAAGTGGGATTTATACCAGGGATGCAAGGATGTTTCAATATACGCAAATCAATCAATGTGATATAGCATATTAACAAACTGAAGAATAAAAACCATATGATCATCTCAATAGATGCAGAAAAAACTGTCGACAAAATTCAACACCGATTTATGATAAAAATTCTCCAGAAAGTGGGCATAGAGGGAACCTACCTCAACATAATAAAGGCCATATATGACAAACCCACATCTTTCTCAATGGTGAAAAACTGCAAGCATTTCCTCTAAGATCAGGAAAAAGACAAGGTTGCCCACTCTCACCACTATTATTCAACATAACTTTGGAAGTTTTAGCCACAGCAATCAGAGAAGAAAAGAAATAAAAGGAATACAAATTGGAAAAGAATTAAAACTGTCACTGTTTGCAGATGACAGTATACTATACATAGAGAATCCTGAAGATGCCACCAAAAAAATACTAGAGCTAATCAATGAATTTGGTAAAGTTGCAGGATACAAAATTAATGCACAGAAATCTCTTGCATTCCTATACACTAATGATGACAAAACTGAAAGAGAAGTTAAGGAAACACTTTAACTTACCATCGCAACAAAAAGAATAAAATACCTGGGAATAAACCTACGTAGGGAGACAAAAGACCTGTATGCAGAAAGCTATAAGACACTGATGAAAAAAATTAAAGATGATACCAACAGATGGAAAGATACACCATGTTTTTGGATTGGAAGAATCAATATTGTGAAAATGACTATACTACCCAAAGCAATCTACAGATTCAATGCAATCCCTTTCAAATTACCAATGGCATTTTTTACAGAACTAGAACAAAAAGTCTTAAAATTTGTATGGAGACAGAAAAGACCCCAAATAGCCAAAGCAGTCTTGAGGGGAAAAAACGGAGTTGGAGGAATCAGACTCCCTGACTTCAGACTATACTACAAAGCTACAGTAATCAAGACAATATGGTACTGGCACAAAAACAGAGATATAGATCAATGGAACAGGATTGAAAACTCAGAGGTAAACCCACGCACTTATGGTCAACTAATCTATGACAAAGGAGGCAAGGATATACAATGGAGAAAAGACAGTCTCTTCAATAAGTGGTGCTGGGAAAACTGGACAGGTACATGTAAAAGAATGAAATTAGAACACTCCCTAACACCATACACAAAAATAAACTCAAAATGGATTAGAGACCTAAACATAAGACCGGACACTATAAAACTCTTAGAGGAAAACATAGGAAGAACACTCTTTCACGTATATCACAGCAAAAGCTTTTTTGACCCACCTCCTAGAGTAATGGAAATAAAAAAATAAATAAACAAATGGGACCTACTGAAACTTAAAAGCTTTTGCAAAGCAAAGGAAACTACAAGCAAGAGAAAAAGACATCCCTCAGAATGGGAGAAAATATTTGCAAATGAATCAACTGACAAAGGATTAATCTCCAAAATATATAAACAGCTCATGCAGCTCAATATTAATAAAACAAATAACCCAATCCAAAAATGGGCAGAAGACCTAAATAGATATTTCTCCAAAGAAGACATACAGATGGTCAACAAGCACATGAAAAGCTGCTTAGCTTCCCTAATTATTAGAGAAAAGCAAATCAAAACTACAATGAGGTATCACCTCACACCAGTTAGAATGGGCATCATCAGAAAATCTACAAACAACAAATGCTGGAGAGGGTGTGGAGAAAAGGGAACCCTCTTGCACTGTTGGTGGGAATGTAAATTGATACAGCCACTATAGAGAACAGTATGGAGGTTCCTTAAAAAAACTAAAAATAGAATTACCCTATGACCCAACAATACCACTACTGGGCATATACCCTTAGAAAACCATAATTCAAAAAGAGTCATGTACCACAATGTTCATTGCAGCATTATTTACAATAGCCAGGACATGGAAGCAACCTAAATGCCCATCGACAGATGAATGGATAAAGAAGACGTGGTCCATATATACAATGGAATATTACTCAGCCATAAAAAGAAACAAAATTGGGTCATTTGTAGAGATGTGGATGAATCTAGAGACTGTCATACAGAGTGAAGTCAGTCAGAAAGAGAAAAACAAATGTCGTATATTAACGCATATATGTGGAACGTAGAAAAATGGTATAGATGAACCGGTTTGCAGGGCAGAAATAGAGACACAGATGTAGAGAATAAATGTACGGACACCAAGGGGGGGTGGGTGGTGGTATGATGAATTGGGAGATTCGGATTGACATATATACACTCATATGTATAAAATGGATAACTAATAAGAACCTGCTGTATAAAAAAATAAAATAAAATTCAAAAAAAATAGTGAACTTCTTGTTTCCTTAATACAAAATACTATTGGTGAGCCAAAGACCCTTATAGTCTAGACTTCTTGTTATAAAAGTAAAGAGAATCCCTATTGATCAGGAGGGACAATGGAACAGTCACGAAATACCGCTTGATGAGATTTCACTAGAAAATACCCACTGAAATATGAAGAACTGCAATGCTGTGAAATTCTTTGCCTTAATAGAGATGAACCTTTGAAGATTTGCAAGCATGTTGAGATTTTTCTCGTTTGGAAAAAGATTTAGTTAAGAAGGAAACTTAGGTAAGACAGTGTCCTAGCAGAATCAAGATTTTGTAATTCTAAATGCATGCTGCCAATAATATCTGTTTTAGAAATTCACAAATAAAATTTAAAATAATTTACTGTTCTTCTCTGATTTTCCCATGAAAATGACCTAAGAGGCAATCCAATAATAGGATCTAATAAAAATAATGTAATAAAAATGGTCTCCTTTCTCAAGCAAGAAAATGCATCATTTACTTTAATAAAGAATAAGGATACCAGCCTCTTGGGTGAGGTTCAACAGATTCTATAGTTAACAGCTTTCAAAAAAGTCAAGTGTCTAGGATTCAGAGGTACAGATGAAGGTCTTAGAAATACTCATATATTTTAAACCAAAGAGGAACTTGTTTTATAATAAATAACGATTCATAAGAGAGTTAAGGAGAGTTGACAAAAAAATGATCAATGTGAGCACACACATACACAAACAGTATTATTTCCTTACACCAAAAATAGCAAAAAGTACAGAATAAGTGGAAATTAAAATGCATATATATAACTTCATTATAAAATTTTAAATATTCTGTTAGTGACCATACACCATACATAAAAATCAACACCATATGGAATAAAATTTTACATGTCAGAAGATTGTAAGTCTGGGGACTGCCCTGGCAGTCCAGTGGTTAAGACTCTGCGCTTCCACTGCATGGGGCACAGGTTTGATCCCTGGTGGGGGTACTAAGATCCCTCATGCCACGTGGTGTGGCCAGAAAAAAAAAAAATTTGTAAGTCTGTTAAACCAGTGATCTATTCATAAAAAGGAAAAGGTACTTGGTTAAATTTTGCTTCAGGCTCCCTACAAAACCTTCATGATGGTAGATTAAGAAGGAGAGTTATGGGCTTCCCTGGAAGCGCAGTGGTTGAGAGTCTGCCTGCCGATGCAGGGGACGCGGGTTCGTGCCCCGGTCCAGGAAGACCCCACATGCCGCGGAGCGGCTGGGCCCGTGAGCCATGACCGCTGAGCCTGCACATCCAGAGCCTGTGCTCCACAGCGGGAGAGGCCACAACAGTGAGTGGCCTGTGTACCGCAAAAAGAAAAAAAAAAAAAAAAGAGAGAGTTACTTTGATCAGTCCATATTCTGAGGTCAATAATTACTGAGGCTTTGATCACACTCTCTGCTTGATTGGGGAAGCCAAGAGCCATTCACAAGTGCACACCGTTGACTCACCCTGGTAGACTCTTACTTATTTATCATGGGCTTATCTCTGCATTAAAGCTGTGACTTCCATCTGGAAAAATTTATGCTTCCTATATTTTGTCTTACCATAACCCAAATAATTTTGTTTATCTTGATAAATGGGAAGATTTTCTTACGAGTGATTTGGAATTACAATGGTCATTATGGGGAACTTCTGACATGTAAAGAATAATACATTGAAGTGGAACTCTAGGAAAAAAATGAAACAAAATACCAAATAATCTATGGCTGACTTTCTTTTATGGATATACTAAGGCCTAAAAACAAAACACTGATTCCAAGATAGACACTCTCAAAAATTCGTTAGCAAAACCAAAGGGAAAAAAAATGTCCTTCCAAACTTCTGAAGTCTTCCCTCCTTATATCTCTTTTTCTCTCTAGCCATACTTATATTTACCCATAAATTATACCACTTCTATTCCTTCTGCTCTTTCCCCAGACCATCTAAATAAATTGCCCTTTCCTCAGGGTATTTCTCAAATCAAAACCACAATGAGATATCACTTCATACCTGTTAGAATGGCCATTATCAAAAAGACAAAAAAATATCAAGAATTGGCCAGGATGTGGAGAAAAAGGAACCCTTGTGCACTGCTGATGAAGATGTGAATTGATACAGCTATTTTGGAAAACATCCTTATGTGATGGAGAATCTAATAACTATGTTTAAGAGTTATCCATTTTCAAAACATATCATTTAGACATTCTCATACAAAAACTTACTTAATATTGTGTGCTGATGTGTCTTATCTCGCAAATGAAAAGAGAAAATATAAAGTGGTTATTGAATAACTACCTCAGATTCCCTTGTAGACGCCTGCTTCTTATCTAAAGAAATTAACTCAGATAGCTAAACTTATGGCCCTTTCTGGGGTATGTCAATGTGATTAATATAAAAGGTTAAATATAGTCACAGAAAGCTGATAGGTTTTTATAGTTCATAACTTTGAAATCAACTATGGAAACAGAGAAGAGTCTTAACCTCCTCAGGTACTCCTATTAAAAACTGGACAACAAATATATGAATTGCTTGGTACTTTATGCTACCCAATGAAATTATGGTTATAAAGGTAGAGACCTACCATAAATGACATAAAAAGTACATCTAGAGGAAATGGTTATGCAGGCCATTATGCTAAGCCAGTTATGCTGACTAAAGCCCTGTGCAAAGACCTCTTGTAAAGTGAAAAGAAAAATCCATGGAGAAGTTAAAAAATTCCATACATTAATACACAGAATTTGGCTGCAAGTTCTGAAATGAAATACTGAGAATGACTGTGTTGTAAGACAAGCTATAGCAAAGCTAGGATGGCTGAATAGTGGCATAAGATAACCTCAAATGGACACTTGCTGAAATACTTAATGAGACAACCCATGATAAAAGGAACAAATTGTCCACAATATTAATCAAACACTGTTGGACAAACTTTTCTTACTATCAGAGGATATATCCAGTTCATGCCTTATCTATAGCCAACATAATCCTTGAAAAAGGTAAAGGTTGGACATAGACAAGAACTATGTTCTGACTCCATTGAACATCTCCAAATATATTTTTTACAATTTTCTTCCCCTATGGAATATGAAAATATTCTAGTGATAGTATGTATTTTTCTGGATGCATAGTCTTCAAGCCCCAAGTGCTACCACTATTACCTCATCTCCTATCACTTCTAAATTGTCTCAGACTTTTATAATTTTGCATGACATACATCATACCTACCACAGTGGGAACCACAGCAGTTCTAAGACCCAAGTGTGACTCAATTACCTCCTTAAGCCCCCAAATTTCCTAGCACCCCTGAGGATGTATGTAACACAATCCAAACATGAAACATGAGCACCCTAAGAGACCTTTAACCAGGGAGAGGCAGAAAAAGCTGGAAGATAGATTGCTCTCCCTCCCTGCCCTTGATGAAGTATTTTAAGACTTACTTCCTCAAATGGACTATTACAAAATGCAGGGATTACAAATAGCCTCCCCAGATATATCAGGTATGACCTAGCCACCAGCTATGCATTCTTTTGAAGTTGTGGTTCCATAATACATTATTTGTTTGATTTTCCTCCATTCCTGTTTTACTTTCTTTCTCCTCACTTTTGATCACAATGAAAGCCTTCACCTGCAATTATGATAACGTGTAGATAGAATGCAAGGAATTGGATGATCAAGTGATGCTGTTCGATTAGTATGATGTAGTGATAATTATATGGAATTTGGCATTTGGTGGCTTCATTGAATAGCATGGGAAGTCTTGCAAAAAAGAAAATGATGGGCTCAAGGTAGCTATCTGCCAACATATGTCATGCTATGTAACCAGACTGTTTTAATAGTAGCTTTGAAGAAGTTTTTTTTTGCAGCCACAGGGCACACTGCCAAAAATTTATGTGATTATAAGGGATGCACTACTGCAAAGGAAAATGGTGTGTAATGACTGAGAGAGATTAATTCCAAATGGCACTGATGCCATTTTCCAGGGTAACTAGAAAGATAAATACCGAAGATGTTTTAAGGAATTGATGTCACCATAAAAATTTATCATCATGGATATCAGTTCATAATGGGGACATATGGAGAACAGGTAATTTATAGACCTACTCTGTGGTTATCTATTCAGGCTCCACCTTTATAACTGGGATGATATACTTAGCTGCTAACAAAAAGGCTCACATTTGGTTCCGTGATCTGCAGTATAAGGGCCATTTTACGGAAAAGGCTATACTGTAACCCCTCACCACTGGCCAAGATAGTAAATTAGAAGACGTATCCTGAGAGGAATGATGGCGATCAATGCCACCACCAAAGACTTAAGTGTTACAGGTATAGTTAAGTTCCATCCTATCTCCATTCAGTTCATCTGTGTCGCCTCGGCAAAACCAGGTAAATCATCAATGATAAAGGTTGACTTCAGTAAAATTAATCAGGTCATAGTCCAAACTGAGTTGCCATGCCGTATGTTGTATCTTTATAGGAGCTTATCAACATAGACTCTGTCACATTGTATACAGTTATATTTTGAAAGCCATTTTTTTCTCAATCTTAAAAAGTAGAGAGAATCAAAAATCCCTGTCTTGCCTCAAAACTATATTAACTCTTACAATCTTTGTCAGAATATAGTCCTCAAGAATTTTGGTCATCTTGACATTCCAGTGAAAAATCACCCTGGTCTACAGTATTGCATCATTATGCTAATGAAACCATGCAGAGCTTCATAAGCACTCTAGATACTCTAATAAAATATATGCATGACAGATGTTGTAGTATAAACCTTCTAGAATTCAGGGAACTGCTACAATGTTTAAGTTTTTGCAATATATTCCACTTAGCAGTGGGCATTGATTTGTCCTTTCTAGAATCATTTCATACTGCAAATACTGCTTTCCATGCTCGCAATGACTTTGACTGCATCAGTATCCAAAGGCTTAGAGACTATTAATTCATTGATATAGATCATATAATATTTCCTTGCACTAGGAAACATATTTTATGGCAACGGAGATGCAAAAGATGACGCAGGATTCACCATTCTGACAACATACCCCATTCACCCAGAAACAGGCAGCCTGATAATATAGTTAAATGGCCTGTTGAAAGGTCATCCAGGGTGCCAGCTCAAGGACAACACTCTGAGGATTTGAATGCTTCCTGCTGGGTACAGTGCATGTATAGACTGAACCAATGGCCAGTATATAGGGTTGTGTCCCAATAACCACACTCTATGGCTCTAGCAAGTATAGATGGAAATAAGATTGGCTCCTTTCACTGTCACCACCAAGTGATCTACTTGATGAATTTTTCCTTTGTATTCCTAAAACCTTAAACCTCTCAACCTAGAGACCCTAGTTCCTAGGGATAAACACTTCTGTCAGGGAACACAGCAAAGTTTCCACCAAAATAAAAGCTGCAGCAGACATGTGGCTACCTGTGCCTTCATGCCAGTGTACCAGTGGGCAAAGACAAAAAAAATGCTGTAAAGATGAAACAATCATGAGGATCCAGGTTTGCTACTAAACCATGGGGGAAAGGAGGAATATTTCTTGAACCCAGGTTATTCACTGGGTATCTCCAATGCTTCCATGCCAAGTGATAATGGTGAGTGGACATTTAAAGTAAACATTGCTTCAAAAAGACAAGGAAATTAAGAGCTCAGGTATCTTGGAGAAGAAGGTCTGAGCGATACTATCAGTAAAATCACTCAGACCAGGCAAATGGTGGTGAGAGAAATCTAGAATGGGTGATTAAGTGATTATAAATATCAATCATAGTTTTCTGTTACAGCACAACAATTTCCAAAACTTTGTAGCTTAGAAGCATCAATGTTACTAAGCCATATCATTTTGTGGGTCAGGAATTGGGAAGGGCTTGCTTGGGCAGCTCGTCTCTGCTCCCCACAGCAGCAACTAAAGAAGCCTGACGGGGATGGAGGATCTGTGTACAGGATAGACCACTCACAGTGCTGGCAAGTTATTGCTCGTTGTTGGCTGGGAGGAAGTTGGAGCTGGCTGTTTCCTGGGCACTCAGAAAGGCTTTTCAGCTGTGTGCTTCAGTTTTGCTCCACAGGGGCCTCTCCACTGGGCTTCTTGGGCTTCCTCACCACGTGAAGTTTCAAGAGGGAGTGTTCCAAGAGATAAAGATGGAAGCTGCAAGTCTTTTTCTGACCTAGACTCAAAAGTCCCAGGAAGTCAATTCTTCTGCATTATATTAGTCAAAAGAATCACTAAGACAAGACCATATTCAACAAGAGGGCAATCGGACTCCACCTCTCAATGAGTGAAGGAACAAAGAATCTGTGGCTGTCTTCAATCTCAGCTCTCAAGATCAGTTACAACAATAGAAATTGTGGGTTGATGTGCTAATCCTCTTTAAGCCTTTTTTAGGAGTTAGTTTCTGCTTCTTCCCAGATATTTTAGTCTGACCTATTCTTCTAGTCCTTGCCAAACTACTTGTTTCCTGATCAGAATGGTCCCTGTGGAAGATCAGACCATTTCTTAGGTTACAAACCTCTGGCCACTGTGACAGGCACATTCACTTCATCTTCTCACACTTCAGTTGTCTCAGTTGTCCTGAAAGGTGAGAACTGGGTTTGAACTTAATCTGGGTTGCCACCTTTCATGGCAGAATCCCCAGAAACTCTAACTTCTAATCCCAACCTGATTGGACCCCAAAAGGTTCTAGCTTCTCATGGGTTGAATTTTTTAATAATAACTTAATTGAGATATAGTGCACATGCCATAAAATTCACCCATTTAACGTGTACAATTCAGTGGCTTTTAGTATATTCACAGAGTTGCACAACTATCACCTCTATCTAATTTTACAACATTCTCATCAGCCATGGTTTGAATTTTGAGCTATGAAAAATAGACTAAGAAGCAGCCAGGAAATAAATTGCTCACCTTCCACACTGTGACGGACTGTCATGATATGCAGTGGTTCCATATGGTCTCTCTAGACATGTCCAGCTTGACAAAACAACCAGCTGTGATTTCTTGCAACAACTTATAAAAACTCAGTAATAAGACATCTTATATTTAATTCTCATCCTATCTCCTTAACTTGTCCTTTCCAATGCTCTTAACCTTCTGGGACCAAAATACCCAATAAAGTATGAATATGTAAGCTCTGTGCAGGCTCTGTTTTCTAGAGTATCGGTAAAATGCATGGCATTCAAGGATCTCCACATTCTGACTTCCATTATATCTCCCTCCAAACACGTGACATGCTATTCTTTATATCCAATTCCTTCAGACTGTTCTTTTTCCAAGAAGTCCACTCCTTTTCCTATGTTATTCCTTCAGTCTACAATATACAATGTACTTTCCTAATTACTCACCCCTAAAAATCTTGTTTTTCTTTTAAGGCCCAGAGAAAAATACCTATGGATGTTTTAATCACTCTTTCCTCTCACTGTCTTCCACTTACACTTCTAGTGAAATATTTACTGCATTTTGCCTTGAATGATAGTCAAATTTTCTCACCTCTCGTTATCACCAGCCAAATATTAAGATCATTTGGAAGTAGGTTCCTTGTTTATTCTCTTTTGACTTTGTATCCCCCAAATGCCCTGGCACAATGCTCTGCACATAGTAGGGGATCAACAAATGTTGAATTAAGTTCCATACCAGGAAAAACTGTATTGCAAATTGATACACTGGTGTTAACTTCAAATGAGGTTAGCACAGCTATTAACCAGCTTATATGCCCTGAGGGTTTCATGACACAAAACCTTTTAAATTTTCAAAGCATATTTTCCTGAAGATCTGAGTTATTTCATTGTATTTCTCTTAGCATGAAGAAAAATCACAATGAAATTGGAAAGAGCCGTCTATACATTTAATTTTGTCCTAAGTAGAACTGCTTAAAAATTATCTATTTTTCAGGAAACATTTATGAATGTATCTCGAAGAAAAGTAACAAACATGGGCATTTAATAAACCAGACAGAAATTCATGCTGCCAGGGTAATATTACAGTTTACCCAGAATATTTTACTATTCTCATAAAATTGAGAATCCTTTCCCATAAAAATATTGTTAGGTGTTAGCTAATAATGAATTTTAATCAAACCCTAACAAAAAATTCTGAAGCGTTTATTGCCTTGTGTTTCCTGCTTTCTAATATTAAACAGACACTTGAGATGGGTTGGTTGTGCAGCAAACTTGGGCTTGGCCATAAATAGCTGTGGGCTAGTACCTTATTAAATAGTGTTGTGCTAACTGCATTACACCTGGAAACGAAAACATAATGTTTAGTGGAATTTACTAATGTGCTTCATTTTAATTTCCAGGACACCAAAGCAAGCTCAAGTTATTACATTATACTAATAATTAAATGGTGGCTCAGTTAAATGATAGCAAACAGTTGATGATGACACTGTGTCATCAGTCTCTGCTTCCTCCACATGACAAAATTCTACTAACCTGCTACTTAGGAAGCTCATGTTGAGATGGTAATAAAATGGTTTTCGCTCTTAGCAAAATTAGAATCAAACCACCCAAGCAATAGATGTGGAGGTTCAAATAATTGAAAGAATAGAGAATCTGAGATCAACTCCACATCTTTCAGATATTTCAGACACTGGTCAGGAGTCTACCTTAAGAATGTTTTACTTCTCATTCTTAATTTAAAACCAAAGATATCCAAGTGGGAACCAAAACAGTGTTTCAATATAGAGAAAATCAGAATATCAGATAAATTTACAACTGCAAGAGAGGCATTAACTGATCTCAAGATAGGTGGAAATGTAATTTTAGAGCACATCATGTGTCCATTAGTGTTACAAATGGTCAGTCCGTCTTTTGGGAAGGCTTGCAAACAGCAGATGAGTTCTCTTGAATCTGGGACATTTTCTATGGACTCAGCTTTCAGAATTTCAGACTGGATTCAACTTTTACATGTTATTTATGACAAAACACTGTGATGGAGCTTCCCTGGTGGGGCAGTGGTTGGGAGTCCGCCTGCTGATGCAGGGGACACGGGTTCGTGCCCCAGTCCTGGAGGATCCCACATGCCGCGGAGCGGCTGGGCCCATAAGCCATGGCTGCTGAGCCTGCGCGTCCGGAGCCTGTGCTTTGCAACGGGAGAGGCCACAACAGTGAGAGGCCCACGTACAGCAAAAAAAAAAAAAAAAACCACTATGATGTTGATGCAAAGATCGGGATCCTCACTAATAAAAATTGCTAAACATGTAATATTTATGTCCATTTCCCATTCCTGGCACACTTCTTTTCCTTTTTTGAAATCTATATATCTATCTTCATTCTACTCTGATGCCCAGGCCACCTCTACCTATGTCCAACAGATTTTATTCTGAGAATAATATGAATGTGAGTTCCATGAGAGCAGGGATCTTTGTTTTATTCAGTGATAAATACCAAGTATATAATACAGTTCCTGGAACATAGTTGGTGATCAGTAAATATTTGCTGAAGGAAAGCTGGAAAAACAGAAGGATGAAAGGAATAAATGCATAATGGAAAAAGTTTTATCATCCTATTAGTTATTTTTCTTCGTGTACCTGTAGTGTCTCTTTAACAGCAATATATCAGAAAGAGAAGTTAACATTAACTTATTTTAAATTTAGATATTAAAAGATAATTTTGACAACATGGCAGTTAAACAGAACTTGGGGCATGTTTAATATTTCTTAGTGTTATTTTCATCTCTTTCTTTCTGTTACCTGTAAAGATTCACATGGGAATTCAAACTATGTCTAACCAATATCAGTGAGAATATGAAGACATTCTTGCTTGGGTCTTCCTTTTGGAAAGGAACATGGAGCCAGGTTAGTATTCCAGCTAAATAAAGAAACTGTAGCAGATCAAGCTTTTACCATATACCATCACATGGTGAAGCATGTCCAAGTAGACTCACTAGGTAAGAGGGTTTTATTACATCTGGTGCATTAACCCAATGGGTGACTTAAATATCACCTTAAGACATAAGAAACAAGACTTCAGTTACATGCCAATTCTTCAGCTCTTTTTGGCAGAACACTTTTAAAAATGATGCCACACTTATTCCCTTGGAACACAAATTAATTTCTTATTAACATCACGTTCACAAGAATTTCAAGGCATATCTTATGGCGGAAAAAGCACAAATGAATGTTTAACTGGGATCAGCCAAAAATGGAGAGAAAAGTAAAGAAATGGTGAGTTTTAAATAAAGTTTTTAAATAAGATTGCCATAAAATTCATTTCTATTTATCAATTAAATAAAATATTAAAATTTTATCAGAAAGATTGCAGTGAACAAATGTTAAAATAAATGGCTCTAAATCACTGGCTTTAAATTTGTTCTTTTTAGCGGTCAGCAACCCACAGTTCAAGGGTCAAAGCAGCACACAGTATAAAAGCAGTAGAAGGTTACAGTACATAACCTATAGTACACAAGGGCATGGTACCCCCATTCAGAGTATCTGGTCTAGAACCAGCTCCCCCATTTTCTGACTGCATGACCTTGACCAACTTTTCTACCTTAATTTCCACATGCTGCACAGTAGAAAGAGCAATATGTTTCTCTCTCAGATTTGAATCTGTATCTCTCAGGACTAAATACATGTAAAGCACTTAGAACAGTTCCTGGCACACAGTAGTAGTTCACAACCACCAGAGCATGGCTCACAGACTGAAGGGAAGTCAAACTGGAAGTAATGAGACCACATGGAAGTTCACTGCATAATCTTGGTACTGAATGACCATAACAATTGCCACATGAATGGAGAAGAGAAAATTGGTTTAAGAGCTACTTAGGAGTTTGACTCTGTAGGACTGTTAGGAATGAGAGATGAGACAAAATGATAAAGATGACAAAATGATAAATGATTCTTAGATTCCTACCTTGGACAACTGGGCTGATGATTAGTACCAGTTGCATGTACCTGAATACTGTAAGAGGGGCTGCAGAAAGATAGTAAATTTTGAGGTATGTTGAGTCTGTAATGCCCATAAGACTTACAAGTAATGATGTCCAGAAGCAGCTGCTTTATACATAGATCTCAAAAGATCGTTCTGGGCCAGAGATATAAATTTGGAATCATGAACGTATAAGTAATAAGTTAACCCATGATGTGTGTGGGATTCCTGAGACCAAAAAAAGGAAAGAATGGAAGATTTATTGGGTCATGATAAGAGCTTAGACAGGAACATAAAATAAGACATAATTTCAACTAAAGATCTGAAAGAGGGTTTGATTATCAGTGCCAAAGTATCAGTATGCTCAAGTAAAATAAGACCTTAAGTCCATTCCTATCCTCTTCTCTGGGCATATTTCCTCATTTCCAATTATAAACTGTACCTTTCTACCTAGATGTCCCACTGGAATCACAAGCACTCATCTCTCTAAAGAAGGTCCACAAGTACAGTCTTCATACCACTGTTGTAACCCTTATCACACTTTATTCTTGATATTGTTTATATTTCTGTTGCCTCAGCTAGAATATAAACCCCTTAAAGGCAGCACCCTTTCTTTTTAAACATTTTTCTTTCCATCATTTTTAAAATCTCTAGGCACTGAACTTAGCACAATGACAGGCATATAGTATGCATGCAATAAATGTCAACAGAACAAATGAATTCTAATCTTTACTTCCCAATAAATGACTTCCCCATGTCCATCAATGACTCTGGCATCATCTCAGACCTTTAGAGGTATTTTCATCTCTTTATGTAGTCATTATTTCTCATATACAAATCTTTTGCTAAGCCACACTGATTTCATCTTTGCAATATGCTTCATGCCCATCTTTTCATCTGCAATTACACTATCACCATTTTATTTGAAGTCATCATTACCCCAAGCTTCTTGACTGTTTTTTCCCTCCTTTTCTACCTATACTCATATCAGTGCCATTAGTGACCTAAAGTAGTTTTGATCATGTCACTCCCTAAACTTTCAAAATCTACACAGTACATTTTTTAAAACTTCTAAAATGCTTATAAAGTTCAAAACCTAACCCCATGTATGACAATCTACCTTTCAAGGCTTTCCTCCCACTGATTCCCTAGAAAATTTTGTAGTCTTTCTTAATATGCACTATTACCCAAATATGCCTTTGTAATTTCCAGTCCTTCCATGTTTGTTCATAAAATACACATGACCTAAAATATTTTCCATTTTTCTTAGTATTTCAACCAATTAAAATCTATACTAGTGTATTTTCAAGAACAATTTAAAATTTCACTTCCTTTTTGAGGCATGTTTGGATCACTCTACCAAACTTTCAAATGATCTCTCTCTAAAGTTTTATCCTTCTCCACATTAGTGCCTTCAGAATCTCTCTTTAACTACATGGTTTCTCAGCACCTAGACACATCATTTTCAATATCTAAATCATTATTTTATCTTCTGTGCCACCCTCCACTTCCTCTTCTCTTCTCTTTCTTCATTATCAGCAAGCCAGAAATTCTAGATTTCTCCCTTGCTCTCAACATCCAAATTGATCTAAAAGCCCCTATGCATTATTATACCCTCCAAATAACTCAAATCCATGCTCTCTTGACTATCCCCACAACCACTCCCTTAATGGAGGTTTTAGTCATCTCCAACCTGGATTATCTAATTACACACTTTCAGTGACTGCTCACTGATCACAGAATGAAGTGCAAACATCTTTAAAATAGAACTTTTCCACCACCTGTCTTACCTCCACATGCATCCCATCTTCAGATCCTATATTCAGACAAGCTGAACTACATTCTATTCACCAAACATAACCAAGCTTCTTCGTGGCTCCGCGTTATTTCCTGTGTGACAAATATTCTTCCCTCTTCCATATCTCCCACTTTCTTTATCCCTATTCATATTCCTTACACCCACCTTAAATGTCATCTACTTACAAAAGCCTTTCCCCTTTCCAGGCAGAAACACTTTACTTCTTTTTCTGCCACAGACTTTTATTCATGTCCCTAGCATTGTACTTTCTATGTTACAGTGCAATTGTGTATTTACACATCTATCTTCCGTACTAAAATGAATACTCTTTTGAGGTCAGACGCCTTCAAAATACCCTCACTGGCATTTCCTCATTATTAATACAATTCATGACATACAGTAAGCACTCAATGAGCATTTGTTAATTCAAAGGCTGGGAATAACCTGAGTTAATCTTGTAGCTTTCTGGACCATCCCCAAAAGAGTATCAGTTCATTCGTTAAAATTTGAAGATAATTATATTATAAAGTCTATCATATATTTATTTATGTCAGGAAGGTTTTTCTCCTAAACAAACTCTAATAATCCTATCCTTCATAAAAAACAAACAAAAAAACAACTTTAATCCTACTCCTCTAGATTAAAAATACCAGTTCCTCTCCCTTCCTTAAAACTATTTTTCATTCCTACATGTGTTCCTTCTTTTTCCTACATTCCTTTAGCTCACTCCTATTCCTGGAGTCAATATCAAGTTTAAAACAAACACTAGGGCTTTCCTGGTGGCACAGTGGTTAAAATCCGCCAGCCAATGCAGGGGACACAGGTTTGAGCCCTGGTCCAGGAAGATCCACATGCCGTGGAGCAACTAAGCCAGTGCCCCACAACTACTTAGCCTGTGCTCTAGAGCCCGCGAGCCACAACTACTGAGCTCGTGTGCCACAACTACTGAAGCCTGCGCGCCTAGAGCCCGTGCTCCGCAACAAGAGAAGCCACCGCAATGAGAAGCCCATGCACCACAACCAAGAGTAGCCCCCACTCTCCGCAACTAGAGAAGACCTGTGTGTATCAACAAAGACCCAATGCAGCCAAAAATAAATAAATAAATAAATAAAATTTATTTAAAAACAACAAAAAACAAATACTAGATATTGTTAAGTTTGCTGTGTACCGATTTTTACTTAGAGTTAATGAACACCAGATAAATTTAACATAACATATTATAGAAAACAAAAAATAATTCAGGCTAAATTTTTATTATATTTTAAAAGAATAAATTATAATTCATCATTTTGATTCTAACAGCATAGTATAATTACAAGCTTTATTAAAATATGCAATTTAAAATTATTCTTCTCATAGATTTATTCATGAGGAACTATATAGACAAATTTCCTATTAAATCCAGATTGAGATTTACATATTTTAGTCCAAGGGACTACAATATATTCTGTAATTAATTAGACTGATTTGTGTAAAGTATCTTTTGGTGACTACATCTAAAAAATATAAAATCTTAAAGATCACTCAAGAAAATACAGAAGCTGAATTTCTCACTAGCAAATCATCTCAAGATTTCTTCACTAATTCATTTTTCCATTCATCAGAAATTTGTTATGCAATTACTTTATGTCATTTCCTATATTTAAAACTGGTGATATAAATACAAATAAGATGCATAAAAATAAGCACATGATGGAATAATGATGAAGCTTATATGATATGACTGGAAATTGCAGAAAAGTTTACAGAAAGTAAACATTACAATCCATTTTAAAGAATGGGAATTTGCCTTAGAAAATGAACTCTAAGTGTTTATTTAATGGTAAAATTTTATGACACAATTGCTCTCTGAATGAGAACAACATCCCTCAGAGCACTAGATCTTGTCCTCTAGGCAAAGCAAGGAGAAGCATATTGCAGACTGACACTAGATATCCCGTTTTAGCTAATCTTCCTTCCACTATTATGTCCAGGTTGTTTAAAGCAATGTCCCATTGAACCCATCTATTTCATTAAGGCAACTGACAATTTCTGAAAGAAATGATTGTCCCCCCCAATGTATGGTTACCCCAATCTACTATAAATTGTTTCAAATTTATCATGTTAAGCATTAAAATAGAGCAGATATGTTTTATGATATCAATTAATATGCTCAGTTACTATAATTAACATTTGATAAGAGCAAAACCCCTGAACACAAAAAAACACAACTACACAAAAACTTCATACTGTTCTATCACCATTAATAGAGAACTTTGCTTTCCATTTTAAAATTATGTTTAATAAAGAAAATGACTGAATTCATCAATGGGTGCTGTGTCCACAAAAGGGCAAATGTAATCTAAGGGAAGGTGACAGTTTTATTGTAGTCTTTTCCAATAAATTCAAAATACATGCATGGAGTTTCAATGTTAATTCCATCTTATTGAATCAAAATAATTAAAGAGTCATGAAATGGAGAAAGAGCTGAGCATTCAAATGTAAATAAGAAAATCAAGATTTTTTCACCATTGTAGGTCTCAGATCTAATATTCTTGAGGACCACTTTGCTCAGTGTGTAACGCCAACTTTTAAAGTTCAAATTCGTTATATAAATTAGACAGGCATTTATCAATGATGCAGTTGAGATCTCAATTTCCAAGTAATGTATTAAATTGTTAAATTTTGAAATATAGAAAACTATAGAAAAATAACTTGGATAACTCAGAACGTTAGGAGATGAATTACTTCCCACAACCTAGTAAGTACAATAGAAGTGAGAGAAGGACATGGGATGGGGCCAGCTGAGTGTCAAAAAGGTATTAATTCAGGGCTTCCCTGGTGGCGCAGTGGTTGAGAATCAGCCTGCTGATGCAGGCAACACGGGTTCGTGCCCCGGTCCGGGAAGATCCCACATGCTGCGGAGCGGCTGGGCCCGTGAGCCATGGCCGCTGAGCCTGTGCGTCCGGAGCCTGTGCTCCGCAACGGAAGAGGCCACAACAGTGAGAGGCCCGCATACCGCAAAAAAAAAAAAAAAAAAAAAAAAGGTATTAATTCAATGACTAAAAAGAATGACTTCTCTTCATCTGTTATCTTTTCTGCTTTTAAGGTTTGGTTCTTAAGAAATTGTCACCATTCATCGCTGATGCATAACAGAAAGAAAGAATAAGGCAGGAGAGAGTTTGCAGAATGAGGCTTTGTGATATGATCAGACCCCAAATTTTGACAAAATGACTGATAAGTCTGGTCTAAAAGAAGAACCAATCCCACATCTATAAGACAATGATTAACTTTCAAACTTCTAAAAGCCAGCAAACTATATGATTTGCTATATACATCACCTCAATAATTCTGCCAAAACTCTTCACACATCTCCCTTAAATATGAAAAAAAAAGTTAATTGGCTGCAAACAGATGATCCTGTTTTTTCTTATTTATTGACTAATGATTTGGAAAAATAGGAAAAACACATGACAGTATGTTTACTTCTGCTTACCTTCCTTTTCTATTGCTGATCCTGTAACATGAAATCACTATTCTTTTTTTTTTTTAACATCTTTATTGGAGTATAACTGCTTTACAATGGTGTGTTAGTTTCTGCTTTATAACAAAGTGAATCAGTTATACATATACATATGTCCCCATATCTCTTCCCTCTTGCGTCTCCCTCCCTCCCACCCTCCCTATCCCACTCCTCTAGATGAAATCAGCATTCTTAAAGAGATGCATCTCTTTCAATCGGTGTAGAATTTTTTAGTCATGCATACATATGCTGGCCACATCTAATTATGGAAAATGTTTGTCGCTTTATGCAAACAACTCCGAAAATTGTCACCCACACTTGGGATAATGACAATAATAATGGTTATAACATATTAGTTCCTTGCTAATTCAATATACTAATAATTTCTTAAAGAATTAAGTGTCCTATTTTCTAGGAGGCCTTTGCTCTGATGTAAGCATCAAATAAAATAAAAGACTTATTTGCCTTTTAACCACTTTAGGAACAAGACTGTAAAGAGCTAAATTTGTGTAAGTACTGTGAAGTCTTAAGATAATTTTTTAAAGGACAATTAATGTGCTTAAAGTTCTCTGGTAGCAAAATATAAATTTTTATAATAATATTTATTTTTATATTCCACTTAATTGGTTTATTATGCCAAACTATAACATTACACTGAAGTCCCAAGAACTGCCAATATTCCATGCTTAACTGACTCAGACAAAAAGTTCATGATTTTGCACACATTATTTTATTTTCTCTACTTCCTGAATTTATGTCTTTGTTTTGAAAAGACACCCAATCCATTGAAAAAATTAAGTTTAAACATTTTTCTGTAATGTGTAAAATCAAAAATGATACTTACTTTAGGCTGAGAAAAGGACATAATAAATCTCTGTGCCTGATTATGAGATTCTAATATGTACTACAACACTTCATTTCAGTGCTTCTTTGAAATCCAACAGCATTCTTCATCAACATATCATCAAAAAACTTAATATTATTTAAAGCAAACAAACTAAGACTTTAAAGTTTTGAAACTGTGTTATGTCTACTTTAAAACTGTATTATGATGTTGATTTGATGAAAGCTAAGTTCTATCTGCTGTGGGGGTATTATTTACCCTGTAGTGACGGCAGTTTAAATTTCAATCAATTTTAACCTCTAGAAATGACTTATATTGACTGAGCTTAGATATCATCATACTTACAACCAATTCAGTTACATTTTGTCATATTGGAATCAACTGGATGATTCTAAACTGAATTAGGTCCATTCAGACCTATAGCTAAAATACAATTGTTTATACCACTTATATTTGTAATATGTGTCAAGTACACCATAACAGAATTTGCAAAAGGTAAACATTTTGAGACAAGAATTTTTAATCTAAAAAAGTAGGATTCCAATAGCATTATTTTCTAAGGGTTTTTGTTACATCATTCATATAGAAAACTCATAAATTACCCTTTAGAATTTAACAGAAAACAAAGAGAATGTACATTGTCTACTAGGATAGGGTTTTAATAGCTCAAAATAAATTCTGCAAATAATTTTTTAAGTTCCCAAACATCAGAATCTGGATTGAATGTCATAATTATATGTCCCTTAAATTTAGTCTGCAAATTAAAAGTTTACCGAAAACTAAGGCAGAACAATAAAATCACATGTAACTAATGCCAACTTACAAAGGTTAATTTTCCTAGATTCCTTTGGGAAACATGGGACATTCTGGGCTACTGTTAGAACGATTTGTGTCTGTGCTTTTGAGGTCTCTAGGAAAATATATGAGAAGCAATTTGGGGTTATGCTAAGTCCCAGAACATCCTGAAGTTAGGATGTTTCCAAAGGAAAGGAAGACTTGAAGCTATAATGCAGTGTGACAGGTAAGGGTAGAATGAGAAGCAAAGAAAGGTGTCTTGGAGTTGAGGGTAGGAATAAGGTAGCCTTGAAAAGAATGTCAACCAGGAGCTAATAGAGACTTACACTATTAGAAACAGCAAAACTGACATATTAGAAACAGCAAAATGTTAGGCAGGGTTCAATCAGTGCAACACATACCTTAAAAGGGCTTTGAATAAGAGGGCGTCTCCAGAGCTGTCTCTGAAAGTGCCATGTGTCCCTACGATGAACATGTGTCCTGATTTGTCCTGGACCATTTCCATTTATACCCTTTTCTCAGCATAACTAATAAAAGCATTCCCATTTGCTCTTCAGTATGTTTCCTGGTCTGGATAACTAAATTATACGGTTAGTTTTGGGTGAAAAGCAAACCCTGAGAGAATGATTTGTATGCTAAGTGATTCATTAAGGAAAGGCTCCCAGAGGAAACGGGTAAGGGGATGAGAAAAGCAGAACAGGAAAGGGGAAGAAGCCAAGGAGAATATGCGTTCATGCAAAGTCCTACTGAAGGAGGCTTTAGCTTGACCCCTCAACAGACGTTTGGAGCGTAAATTACACCTCAGGGTTAATCCCATCCTGAGGAGAGGGAGCTGGGTTTTCATTATCCTGTACCCTAGTCATCGGCAAAGGGCGTTCCTAGGCGCTTCCAGCTCTGTGTAGGATTAGGGGAGGTGCCTCCAGCGGTTGAGGACAGTCCCCCAAGATAAAGCAATTGTGAGTGGCAGTCTTGGATATGGAAGGGCACAGAGAGATAAATTAGAGATAAAGGATCTGGTAAAAAGCACCAACAGCAATCACTACAGTCACCCTGTGTGGCAGCCTCTAGAGGGCTCAAGAAACTCACTGACCCACTCTGTATAGACTATTTATTAAATTGGGTTCCGTGCATGATTCAGGTGAGTCTGTCATATCTCAGGAAATTGTATGATTGATTTTTCGTATCGTTATATATATGCATATTCCTAGAGAGAGAATAATAGCTTTCTTCGGATTATCAAAAAAAGTCCATGATCCAAATGAGACTATGCAGACTTCACAGGTGAAAACTTCAAGAAACCTAGTGTTTTGTGTAATCCATATACGTATTTTAGGTAAAGAGATAACTGGTCCAAGTTCCCCAATAACCTCATGTGGGTAAAATAGATTTTTTAGTTTTTTGTATATCCTCCTTCAGAAGTAAGAAATACATAAGCCCGGGAATCCAATGAGGTTGGCTGGAAACTCAGACTCACTAGGAGGCCTTAAGTCAGCTAGTGATGCTGAATTTTAATCCTTCTGAAGGATTTATCTGGGCAAATAAGTGTTACCAAAATAAATGTCATTTTTTTCCCTTGCCAACCTATCAGTGGATTCCAGATTTAATCAAAAATTGATCAATACACAGGGAGATCAGCTCGGTGCTTTGTGACCACCTGGAGGGGTGGGATAGGGAGGGTGGGAGGGACGGAGACGCAAGAGGGAAGAGATATGGGGACATATATATATGTATATCTGATTCACTTATAAAGCAGAAACTAACACACCATTGTAAAGCAATTATACTCCAATAAAGATGTAAAAAAAAATTGATCAATAAAAATGTCAGAAGAACCTTTGTGAGGTTGTAGAAAATATGGAATAAGCTACTTTCTCAAGTGAGCTCACAAACTTTTCCATTTTCCTTACTATCAGGACAACTACATGTTGGATACTCTCTTGAACACAGTCCTGCAACACAGCTCCTAACTAGGCCAATAATGAATAATTTATTACTTTTCTTCTCACATGCTGATCAGCACCAGTACTGCTGATACCTCCTAATTCTTACTTGCCTCACGACACCTTAAAAGTGTGACGTTAGTGTTTGTTCACTTATTTCTAAGACATTTAACAACTTCTTAGTATGAGAGATGCAAAAATGCAGTTGTCCTTTCAAACTGTCATCTTTAATTTTCCTCTCTCAAATGGTTTTCTTTCCACTTTGAACTGTGTAATGTATTCTTCTCAATTAAAAATTCTCAACATCTAATTTTAAAGGTATTTTCTATCTAGTCATTCTTATCTCTGAGAGGTTTTCATTACATTACCATTTTTCCACACCACCTAATGAGAAACACAAGTCATTCAAATGAGAAAATTAACCATTAAATTGAAAAGAAACAATAAAAATTAAATAATTATTTGTCAAAATAAATTTCCAGGACCACTTTGTAAGTTGAAATAATGATCAACACGAAAAGCTACATATCTTCTCTGACATTTACTTAACATTTTCTTCATGTTATAATACGAAGAAATCATGCTTATATGCTTATCATCATGATATTTCTCTCTCATCAAATTCAAACTTTTTACAATTCTCAATATCTTTCATAATTCATACTTTACTTCTACCATCATTTCCCAACATCCCCCATCTGTAAAAGCTTCTCTGCATGGATTGATTTGATTAACACCCTATGTCTCATTATATTTCATATGGCTTCTTAGTCCTACATCCTAATTCTTTCATTCCATCTTTTCTCTTTGGAGCAATTTCTAGGAAACGCTACTTAGGCTTCAAAGGTCCTGATCTAAAAATCAGCAGTAATCACAATGCCTAAGCGGTTAGATGAAAAAAGGTTAATACAATGAAAGTGTGTTCTTCTTTTCACCTTTTAGACCAAGAGCTGCATATACTAAACATTCTCCCACATTCACCAGCTCTAAATCTCCCTTCAATCTGAATGCAGAAACCATTATTAAAACTTAGTCTCTGATAACCAAAGCAGGATGGAAATTGCTGGGGAAACCGAGGGTGGGAACCTAAAAGGTACCCCAGGCTCTTGCAGAGTGCTTTGTTTGTTAAGAGGTGATATGCACTTCTTAATGCTGGCTCTTAAGGCTTCTCTACTCTCTTCCTCCAACCCTAGTTTACCAAGATGAAACGTCTAGGAAAATAAACAAAAATCATTAGTAAATGATAAAATCTTCTGGACACAGTTCAGAAAAAAGTATGTGGAATTTTCCTAACTCTTTTAGGACTGGTGTAGCAAGTTGCAAAGTGTTTCTAATGCCTGCTCTGTGTCATGTTTGGCAAAGGGGAGAAAGAAGATGTCTGACATACTTAAAACCAGGCATATTAAGTGATTGCTATATTCATTTCACATGTTGCTAGCTTTTCAATGAAATATTGAGAGTGGGTTCTATATACGTAGTAATTATTTTTCCTTATATCTATGATTACAAGACTGAGGATGAAATTAAGGAATCGTCTTGTAATATGTAGATAAAATGTTCTGAATAGAGAATTTGGTTACTAGTCTAAGCACTGATACACCAATAACAGTATCTTGACTCAGTCAAATCCAGTTCATCTTCAGCCACAAAGGCTAAATTTATATATAGCCAAACTGAATAGTTAAAAAAAACTAATTTACTTTTCTTTTTACTTTGGCACTGTAAGAGTCCTGTCTGCTTATTTTTGTACTTGGCCAAATATGTTTGGGAAATGTGTGCATACTTATCAGAAAATCCTTGCTGTCTAGTGGACAAAAAATATATATAATGAGCAAGGTGTCAGTCCCAAATTCCAGCATCTTAGACTGTGGATATCTTCAATTAAAGGAAGTGATGGATCACGAAATGCAAACCCATTCAAAGATTTTGTTTTAATACCTAGAAACAATCTTTTGCAACCATCTATGGTTATGCTACTCAAACAGACTACAATTAAAAATAAGAAAGTAGATTTTCTGATTTTTTTAGCTCTTTCAAGAAATAAGACTCTAAAAGACATTACAAGATAACACCAAACGCTGACTAGCATGTGGAGCAACAGGAACCCTCCCCTCATTCATAGCTGGTGGAAGCGAAAATGGTACAGCCACTTCGAAAGACAGTGTGGCAGTTTCTTACAAAACTAAACCTACTCTTATTATATAATTCGGCACATGTACTCCTTGATATTTACCCAAAATAGCTGAAAAGTTAGGTCGGCACAAAAACCTGCACAGGGATGTTTACAGATGCTTTGTTCACAATTGCCAAAACTTGGAAGCAACTAAGCTGCCCTCCAGCAGGTGAATGGGTAAACAAACAGTGATACACACAGACAATGGAATATTATTCAGTGCTAAAAAGAAATGAGCTATTGAGCCATGAAAAGACATGGAGGAAACTTAAATGTGTATTACTAAGTAAAAGAAGCCAATCTGAAACTATATGATTCCAAATATATGACATTCTGAGAAGGGCAAAACTATGGAGACAGTAAAGAAGACCAGTGGTTTCCAGGGCTTAAGGGGGAAGTATGGGATGAATAACCAGAGCACAAAGAATTCTTAGGGCAGTGAAACTACTCTGTATGATACTATAATGGTGAACACCTGTCATACATTTGTCAAGACATAGAATGTAAACCCCCACAGTGAACCCTGCTGTAAACTATGGACTTTGGGTGATAATGATACGTCTGTATATGTTCATTGATTATAATAAACGTACTACTCTGATGAGGGCTGTTGATAGTAGAAGAGGTTGTGCATGTTTGGGGCCAGAGGATGTATGGGAACTCCCTGTACCTTCTGCTCCATTTCTTGCTGTGAACCAAAAAATGCTCTAAAAATAAATTCTATTTTAAAAAGACATTTTATATTCTTTTGAAAGTGTTTATTGAATAAAGGACATTTTTAGTAAGTTTTAAGCTGGTATGTCCAGTGGGTAGCATAGTGCCTAGCACTCGCAGTTATAAATAATGGTGAATGGAGATATAAAGTGGAGAAAGAAGAAATGCGCTATTCAAGATGATAACAGTGAATTAATTTTTTTTCAGGTGAGTTTGGGAAACAATTGACTTCTTCAATAGCAAGTACTTATCATGGCTTTTACTATGTTAATGCATCTTATAACTATCCATGAGGTTTATATCACACCATATTCTACAAACTTACTTGATAATAAACTCATTTTTTGTAAGCATTTCTTTTTTAAAAAAATTAATTAAAAATTTATTTATTTTTGGCTGTGTTGGATCTTCGTTGCTGTGCACAGGCTTTCTCTAGTTGCGGCCAGTGAGGGCTACTCTTCGTTGCGGTGCATGGGCTTCTTATTGTGGTGGCTTCTCTTGTTGCGGAGCATGGGCTCTAGGCACGTGGGCTTCAGTAGTTACGGCATGCGGGGTCAGTAGTTGTGGTACACGGGCTTAGTTGCTCCGTGGCATGTGGGATCTTCCCGGACCAGGGATCGAACCCATGTCCCCTGCATTGGCAGGCAGATTCTTAACCACTGCGCCACCAGTAAAGTCCCTGTAAGCATTTCTTGAAGTCAGGAACTGGCTGAACATGCTTTTGGAAATGCTCTTATTCACTGTGCTGTTTCCATTTGCTTGTGAGAACTGTCATATCTGATAGATAAAATTCATTCTGCCAATATTCTTGACCACATAAAAATAAATGAAGCAGTGCTCCTACCCTTAAGACTTTATCCTCTGTGTGTGGATGGGGGAGAGGGCAAGCATTTACTGTACAGCTTAGAAAATGATACGATAAAAATATACACAAAGTACAGATTCATGAAATACGTAAGAAGTTATCATTGTTCTAAACCTGGGGTCATCAAACTACAGACTGTGAGCCAGATCTATTTTGCATTGCCTGTTTTTGTAAATAAAGTTTTATTGGAACACAGCCATGCACATTCATTTATGTATCATCTATGGCTGCTTTTCCACAGTTGAGTAGTTGTGACAGGCCATATGGTCCACAAGGCCTAAAATATTTATTATCTAGCCCTTTACAGAAAAAGTTGGTCAACTAGGTAAATGTAAAAATAACTCACTCTTGGGCTTCCCAGGTGGCGCAGTGATTGAGAGTCCGCCTGCCGATGCACGGGACACGGGCTCGTGCCCCGGTCTGGGAAGATCCCACATGCCACGGAGCGGCTAGGCCCGTGAGCCATGGCCGCTGAGACTGCACATCCGGAGGCCTGTGCTCCGCAACGGGAGAGGCCACAACAGTGAGAGGCCCGCGTACCGCCAAAATAAATAAATAAAAATAAATAAAAATAACTCACTCTTACCCATGGATGCTCTAACTGGAGGAATTAATGGAGCCTTATGGAAAGTTTGCTAATTAATAGAGAATATTATTATTTCATCAGAAATATTATACGTTCCATAAAACATGGCCAAATATTGATGCATTCTAATGTGGTAGGATGATCCCCTGTTCAGAAGTCAGGAAAATCACGTCCTTGTTCTCCTCATGTAAAACTATCTTTGGATTACTGAATCTAATTTTTCTGCTAGTTCTAAAATATATTTATTTTCATTTAACAACTACCTTGGCTAAAGCTTCTATACATCTATATTATAGCCACTTGAACATTGAATTTTCATTTTATTGAGGGCAAATTATTAACAGGTGTGCTCTGCGTGGAGTAGAATTCAAAAAATAATAGAGAGGATACTAGACTAAAATCAAGAAAGATTTTAGACCCCACCACTTGTTTTTTTTTCCACTTTATAGGAATAAACTGATTTTTTTTAAAAGTATTCTTAAGGTAAAGGGCCAAAGAGACTATTTTTGGAAACTTTTGAATCAGGGACTAGAAGAATCTTTAGCTATTTTTAAAAAAATAAGTTCTTTTTTTTTTCAAATTAACAATGAGGGATTTTTCTTCCCCTACCTGAAATTACCAAATTCATAATTTTTAATAATCGAAAATACCAGTAGAATAAAACAACTGGTTTTATTTACTGGATTTACTGGCCATTTCACTTAACTGTCCATTTGTTTAGGTGAGTTATTCTGGCATCATCACACTAAATCTGTGCTCTTTTATCCCTTGGTTGTTATGCTGCCACTTTTCATTTATATTCTTAGATTCGAAGAATCATTGTGAATGCATGAATAATGCAACTATAGTTATGAAGGCACTCAGTTTCTTTAATTCAATTTATTTGCCTGAAGCATATGACATGTTTTAAAATATCAGTAGTAACAGCATTCCACTCTTGGATAGCTGGTGCTTTAATGTCTCTTCTTTCTTAAACACCTCATGAAGAAGCCAGAGATTTTCTTCATATAATAAGCTCAAACTAATTTTAAGATACTATCTAAATAAAGAATTTTTAAACCTGCCTATCATGTCTTTCTAAACAATTTATTTCAACAAGCACTTTGCTTTAAAAACTTAAAACAAAGTTTAAGTACAGCATGTAATTCCTATTTTCATCTTGATTCCAATTATTAAAAAATCAGAGAATATTATTTTACCAATAGCAAAATCTTTACATAGACTGATAATCTGATTCCTATTTAATTCTAGTGCCTTCTTTATGAACTCCTACTCAAGGCCTAAACTATGCTCTTTTAAAAATAGCAGTAAGAGTGGTGTAGTTAGAACACCCAAGACTGAAAATCCAGTCTTTCTTCGGCCCATGCATTCCTATCATGCTTTGGAAATCTGTGGAGGTGATGTGGTCTCTCTAAGTCATTTATGTCAACAGTTAATTAATTTGATAATATCATATACTTTAAAATTCATAAGCCTTTCAGTTTTTAGGAACTTTTTTACAGTTTATTACTTGAGGTTTTATGCTGACAGGATATTTATGATTATGCATGTAAAATTTTATAATTACATATCTTTCACATCCATTTTTCTATTAATGTATTCTGAATTATTCAAGTTTTTACTTAATATTTTATTGCAATAGCATCTATATGTTCCTCTTATATTGTGACTTTTTATCATAAATTTGAAATGCTTAAGCATAGCTTAAATTGGCTCTTATTTCTTTCTCTTATGTCAAGTTTCACTGCAAAAAGCATTATAAATCTACTTTCCAGTAGATTTTTTTCTCGTAAATCGAGTATGAGTATCAATCATATTTCTCATTATTGTGTGAACCATTTTCTATGCTTGATAAATAATATAAATGCAGAAATCCAAGAGGTTCAATACATCCTCAACAAGATAAAAAGACAAAATCATACTTAGGCATGTACAACTACCAAATACCAAAGATACAAATGTAAGATATAAGAAAATTCTAATACCAGTCAGAGGAAAAAAGACACCAAATCCAGAAGAATAAACACAAGAATAAATGCTAACTTTTCACCAGAAACAACAGAAGCCAGAAGGCAATGAAATATATCTGTAAAGGAGAAGGAAAACTGTCAATTTAACATAATCTATCCAGCAAAAATATTCTCCAAAAGTGAAAATTTAAAAAAGAAAATGTCAGATTAACAAAGGCTGAGAGAATGTGCTACCAGCTCTTCAGTTTGAAGAGAATGAAACCACTTATAAACATGTATGTACAAGAATTGAAGAGCAACTAAAATGATAAATATTTTAAACATAAAGGCCTTTCATTATTTTCCCTAGTTTCTTTAAAAGACCTTTGAATTTTAGAGCAAAGTCACATTGTATTGAGAGATATATAGCATATGTATTCATAAAATAAAAGAAAAACATACCACATAGGATGGGAAGAGTTTAAATGAAAGTATACCATTGGTAAGTTACAATACAATACATCAAATGGCATATGATTAATATATAATAAAATGCTGAGTTAAAGATACATGTTATATTCTCTAGAAACTCCTCTAAATACACACACACACACACACACACACACTCACTCACAAAGATGATTAGATACAGAAAAGTTCTCTAACAAGAGAAAAGTTAGAACTGAATATTAAAACATATTTGATTAAAATAAGAAAAGTAAGGAGTACCAAGGAAAAAAGAACAGAAGAAAGAAATAAAATAAACAGGATGATAAAGCCTTAACAATAGCCCAACCATATCAATAACTAAGTGGATTGAGAAAAATCTAATTAAAAATCAGATATTATCACAATGAATTAAAAAGAAACAAAGGGAGGGTGGGAGGGAGATGGAAGAGGGAGGGAATATGGAGATATATGTATACATACAGCTGATTCACTGCTGTGCAGCAGAAACTAACACAACATTATAAAGCAATTACACTCCAATAAAGATGTTAAAAAAATAATAAAAAGAAACAAGATCTAATTACAGGTAGTTAAGAGAGTACACACCAAAGTAAATAAAGACACAGATTGTTTGCCAGTTAAAGAATGGAAACAATGTGTACAAAGTAAATACTTACCATGAGAAAGCTAGTGTGTCTAAAATACATATAAAATAGAGAATAAAAACTTCAATTCGGGGAGTATTATCAGAATAATGATTGATATTTCATAATTACAAAAGGATGAATTCACAAAAAGTTCTAACCATTTTAAATGTGTATGTACTTAATAAAAAAAGTTCAGAGAATGTGAAGCAAAAATTGATACAACTAATGGAAGAAATAGACAAACCTGCCAACATGGTTGGAGAAATTAACACTTTTTTTTTTTCACTACCAAATGTAAGATAGTTGGCTGGTGGGAAGCAGCAGCATAGCACAGGGAGATCGGCTAGGTGCTTTGCGATGACCTAGAGGGGTGGGATAGGGAGGATGGGAGGGAGACACAAGAGGGAGGGAATATGGGGACATGTGTATGTATATGGCTGATTCGCTCTGTTGTGCAACAGAAACTAGCACGGTTATTGTGAAGCAATTATACTCCAATAAAGATCTATTAAAAAAATAAGTATCATTAGGTCCCATTTGTTTATTTTTGTTTTTATTTCCATTTCTCTAGGAGGTGGGTCAAAAGGATCTTGCTGTGATTTATGTAATAGAGTGTTCTGCCTATGTTTTCCTCTAAGTGTTTTATAGTGCTAAGTGTCCATCAGCAGATGAATGGTTAATGAAGATGTGGCACATATATCCAATGGAATATTACTTAGCCATAAAAAGAAGTGAAATTGAGTTATTTGTAGTGAGGTGGATGGACCTAGAGTCTGTCATACAGAGTGAAGTAAGTCAGAAAGAGAAAAACAAATACCGTATGCTAACACATATATATGGAGTCTAAAAAAAAAAAAATGGTGATGAAGAACCTAGTGGCAGGACAGGAATAAAGACGCAGACATTGAGAATGGACTTGAGGACATGGGGAGGGGCAAGGGTCAGCTGGGACAAAGTGAGAGAGTGACATGGACTTATATATACTACCAAATGTAAAATAGATAGCTAGTGGGAAGCAGCCACATAGCACAGGGAGATCAGCTCAGTGCTTCGTGACCACCTAGAGGGGTGGGATAGAGAGGGTGGGAGGGAGATGCAAGTGGGCGGAGATATGGGGATATATGTATATGTACAGCTGATTCACTTTGTTATAAAGCAGAAACAAATAGACCATTGTAAAGCAATTATACTCCAGTAAAGATGTTAAAAACAAAAAGTAAGTAAAAAAATAAAAGCAATTATCCATTTCTTTCTTATTAATTGTTAAGTTGACCAAAAATTGTTAATGATACATCAATAAGAAAATAATATTATCATCCACCATGGCCTAAAAGACATTTATAGAAAATCACATTCAGTATAGAATATACATTCTTTTTGACTGTACATAGAACATTGTCCAAGATAAACCACATTCCAAACCATAAAAAAGTCTTGATAAATTTAAAGTATTAAATAATATAGAATATATTGTCTGACTGAAACAGAATACATATAGTAATTAAAAACAATGAGATCGCTAAGAAAACCTCAAATAATTAGAAAAAGAAAAATAAATTCTAAATAATTCATGGATCAAAGAAAACTCACAAAGAAAAAATTTAAATATTTTGAACTAAATGACAATATAACACACTGCATCAAAATTTAGAAAATGCAACTTAACTGGTGCTTAAAAGAAAATTTATCCAAATTTAGATAGGTAGAGGGAGAGAAAGATGACTACCAATGCTTTTTCAGGCCCTTTTGGGAATATAATAATAAACAAAAACCCCACAAAATTACCTGTCCTTCTAGAGCTTTTTGGGGAATATAGACCAAAAAAAAATTAAAATGTATATGATCATAAATTAGAAAGTGATAAATGCTACAATCAAAAACAATGAATAAAGAAGATGCAATATATATATTATTCAATATGAATATTATTCAGCCATGAGAGGAAAGGAAATCCTTCCATTTGTGACAATATGGATGGACCTTGAGAGCATTATGCTAAGTGAAATAAGTCAGACAGAGAAAGACAAATATTGTATGCTATCACTCATATGTGGACTTTTAAAAAGTTGAACTAAAAGAAACAGGGTAGAATGGTGGTTACCAGGGGCTGTGGGCTGGGGGAAATGGGGACATGTTGGGCAAAGGGTACAAACTTCCAATTGTAAGATGAATCAGTTGTGGGAATCTAATGTAAAACATGGTAATTATAGTTAACAATATTGTATTATATACTTGAAAGTTGCTAAGAGACTAGATCTTAAATATTTTCACCACAAACAAGGAAATGGTAGTTATGTAGCAAAATGAAGATGTTAGCTAGAGCTATGATGGTAATCATTTTGCCACATGTAAATGTATCAAATCAACATTTACACCTTAAACTTACACAATGTTATATGTCAATTATATGTCAATAAAGCTGGAAAAATAATAACTCAAAAATAAACATACAAACCAACAAAAGAGGGGAAAGACAGAATCTGTAGAACATTGTTGTCCTTTAAGCTTTAAATACAGTGTCAAGCAAGGTCTCACCAAGAAGACCTAAAGGAGTAAGGAAGGGGATTGTGGAAATACAGGAAAGATCTTTCCAGAAGGGTAAACAGCAAAAGCTCTAAGGCAGGAGTGACTTCAGCTATTCCAGACCATAAAAGGGACCGTTGTCAAGAGAGGTGAAACAAGGCGAAGAGAAGTTTAAAGTGCGATCAAGGGAACAAGGAGCCTAGAACTTGTACGGTCTTATGGGCCATTCTGAACTTTGTGAGTAAAATGCAGAATGATTGGAGGCTTTTAAGTGAAATGACATGATATGAACTACATTTAGAACAAATTGTGTCTAGAATAAACTGTATCAGGCCGATTGTCCTAATAGGAAGAAGGTCATTCAGTAATCAAAGATAGAGATGACGAGGCACTGATGGTGGTGGAAGCGGGGAAAAGTGGCTTGATGTTGGACAAATTGTGAAGGTAGAGAAAACATGATTTACAAAGAGACTCAACAGATGTTGTAAAAAAAAAAAAAAAAGCTCATTTGCAGAAAGTGATTATACACAATTATCTTGACGAGTGTTTCCCGTAAAATGGGCCAGTCATGTAAGCAGTAGCTGAGAGGAAAGGATTTTCTTTTTTAAGATGGGGGGAAAAACATGTTTGTAGGCCGGTAAAAAATACAGTAAAGAGTGAAATACTGATAATGCAGGAAAGAGAGAGAGGGGTAGGGAACTCTTTGAGGAAGTGAGAGCATTGGGATATAGAACACACTAAGGTGTCCTTAGAGAAGCATGGAAAACTCCTCCATGGTGACAGGAGAGGGGTTGCACATATGGGCACAGAAGGAGACTGATGTAGAACTGGGGGTGTCCGTTCTGATGGCTTTTTTTCCCCCAAAGGTGTTGGAGGTTGAAGAGTGAGGCTGATGCATGAAAACCTCATCTGGGAGGGCAGAAAGACTAAGGACATGTTGGATGATGACTGGGCAGCACTCAGGGCCCACATAAGAACAATCGTTAGGAATGCAGACTGAGCACACTCAGGATGGTCTTCGTGTTTTCCTCTGTGGGTACAGAAACCAAATAGAAGGAGAGTGGAATTAACCAGAGGAATCTTTAAGTCTCTCATAAAAACTCCGCAAGAGGAAACGATTTCAAATATCTGTTAAACCTGGAAAGCACTATGGTCATATCATGCTAGATCCGTCCATTCTGCCCTAATTCTTTCTATTCCTTAGCCTGACACCGTAGGAGTCACAAACAGCAGCCAGGAAGTTGAAGGGAAGTGATTATGGGATGCAAAAGAAACCAGATTTTCCCTACTGCCACCTCTAACTTCAGGCTTCCATATCAAAATATACCTTATTCAGGGAGAAAAGAGCAAGATTAGTTCTGGGATGTTAAGAATTATGCTATTACATTAAACTGCACTGAGTATTTAATTACTCAGTGAAAGCTTTTAGAATGGTTAACGGACCTGGCAAAAACTCTGAGACCCACCAGAGCAGATTTAAAAGGACATTGGATGAAAGCATAAAGCTATAAATCCCAGTTGCTTAAAACAATTGCACCACCCATTTCAAATATTCGGTTATTACAAAGAGACTATAGTGGGGAACATTCTAGAGATTCCCTACCCATAAGATTCCCTTCCCCTGGTTATTCAATTAAACATTAATCTATGTAGTTCTGTGAAAAGAGTTTATAGATGTAACTAAAATCCCAAGTAGGTTGACTTTCAGATACGGAGGTTGGGTCTGACCCAACCATGTAAGCCATTTAAAGGCATGGCATTTCCTCTCGCTGGTAGAAGAAAACGTAAGAGAGATTCACAATGTGAGAAGGACTCAATCTGTCATTGCTGGTTTGAAGACGGAGGGACCACACAAGAAGGAATGCTGACGACTTCTAGGAGCAGGGCCAGTCCCCAGCTCACAACAGACATGAAAATGGGGACCTCAGACCTAAAGACACAGGAAAGTAGGTGTGGTTTCAAGCTATTAAGTTTGTGTTAAGTTTGGAAGTTGGGAAAGTATGGTAAATTTGTTATGCAGCAATAGAAAACAAATACAGAGTTATTCACCTTTGTCCCCCCGATATGAGTTAATTTGAAGACTAGGGTATAATTTTTCTCTTATTATAGTAGAAAGAGCAACAGAATGACTTTAAATTATTTAATGTATTTATCTATATTTAGCTTATTGACTAAAATAGTAGTAAGATATCCTAGAAATACATCCCAGTGTACTGTTTTCCTACCCCGCATCCCCCAACCCCAGGCTCTGAGTTACAAGAAGAGAGAGGCCATTCTTATGCATCTGACTGAAGTCATATAGACTGTGCTTGATATTCCTAACCAGGACCGTTCTAAGTTACTGTGGGATCACTTCTTTCTTGAGGTGAGCCATGACGCATAGTTCCAGAAGAACCTATTCTTGCCCCAATTAAATAACTGTTGCTTAAAAAGCAGCCTACACTCTCCACCTGAAGGCACTGTATGTGAAGAATTGTAAAGGACCTGATATTTTATCCTCCTTGCAAGCTAACAAGTCAGCGTGCTATAGGATCGTAAACGTAAATGCTATCAGAAGACAAGTCAGAGACAAAGGACAGTTTACTACTTGGAGCAGTAGCAATATCCAGACTCTCAGCATTTCTCTGAGTTCCTGAGCCCCAATTCCCACATGACAATGCAAAGAAGGTCAAGTGACACTTGCACGCACAGTGGGTTATATTATAGGGAGGAACTCTGAGCTTACGGATACTGAATCTTTTATAGTGGGAAGTAACTACATGTGTTTTTTGCTCTGGAGGAAGATGCTATCTCTATCTTCCAAGGTTCTTCACTATACAAATGTCCCTGAAAATATAGACCAGGACAATGATAGTCAATGTCTCTGCTCACAAGATAGGCAGAAACATGAGAGACCTATGGAGAATTGTCACCCAAAGTACACTGAGGTCAAAGCCAGGGCAAGGAATTGAGTCCACAATTTTAAGCTGTTTTTGCACATAAAGTAACTCCGCCAAAGAGGTGATTTCTTTGGGGAAAATAATTAGATGTGCATTCAATATTTACATCTTTCTAATCAAATTTCATATTATTTACACCACATCTCAACTTATTACAACTTAGCATGGTTTTACAAAACCTTCCAATTATTGATCTCTGGATGCCAAACAATGATTAAATATAAGTTATATATCTCAGATGTTTGGTCTTTATAATATAGACTACTAAGGTTTTTGGAAAATAAAATATCCAACTCACTGATTTAATTCTTCAGCATCTGTTTGACATTAAGCTAAGTTAGTCTTGACTCATTGAAATTGATAACAACAAAGTGATCCATATTGCATGCACCATGGCTAGAGACTACTAGAGTAAACTGCTGTCTAAAAGATAATGTATGATGTCCATGTAGACAGGGAGTCAATATGTCACGAAAACATTAAGAAAAAGATGTATGTTTGAGGGAATGATGATTCATCTACATGTGAGAAATGAATGAGTATTAACCAGGTACAGTAAGAGTGATTCTTTCTTCAGTCATGTGGTTTATGCAGTCATGTGTGATTTATCTACCGAAACATCCATCAAAGCATTCTTTATTTCTGTTACAGTTTTCTTTTTAATTATTATTTCTAGCATTTCCTTTTGATTGTTTTTAGACTATACATCTCTCTGCTCAAATTACCCATCTGCTCTTACATGTTTCTCATAGGATATTAATCATACTTATTTTAAATTCCCTGTCTGATAATTATAATATCTTTGTCATATCTGAGTCTGGATCTGACGATTGTTTCACCTCTTCAGAATGAGGGGTATTTTGCCTTTTGTTTTGCCTCGTAATGTTCTGATGAAACCCAGGCATGATAGATTAGGTAACAGGAACTAAGATTCACAGGACTTTAGTGTGAGGTTTTATGTTAATCTGGCTGAGAGTTGGGCTGTGTTTAATGTTTGTTCCAGAGGCTTCAAATTCCTCTAATGCCTTTGTGCCTTGGGTTTCCCAAGAACTCCTCCTTAAATAGAGTCTGGTCCTTACAACTCTTCTAGCTGTAATTCAGTTATTATACTATAGTCTTGTTGATGTGCTGGTGAGAAATGGACATGGGGAGAATTCTGTAATTTTCTGATTAAATCTCAGTATTTAGTGGACCTGTAGCTTTCTTCAATGATATAGCTTTTTCCTCTTTGCTTCCTATTCCATTCCCTAGCTGCAACATTCCCAATATATTATATTATAATATTACATATATATTATATTATATATTCTCTAACCCTTCCCTTATATTAGGGAAGCTGGAGGGCCTGGAGTGGGATGATTCCCTTCTACTGGGATAAGGCTCTGGCAAAATCCTTTCCCCTGGTGTAGACTTTGTGAAGGAGAAGGTTCTTTGTTAAGGAGAATCATTCCTCAATGATTACTCCTCCATTCTCCTTGCCAGTGTCATAAAGCAATATTTTCAGGTCTTCCTTATGAAAAGCTGGTAGGGATCCTGGAGGTAAAGTCCAGAAAGTGTGCCCTGACTCCATGATTGCAAACCTAGGAGTTTCTCACTGTCATGCTAGTCCACAATCAACCTCCAGAAGTTTGCCAAAACTAACATTTTATGGCTACCAGTTTATGGCTTCACTGGCTTTAGATGCAATAACCAAATTTCATCTGTATCTCTCTGAGTATTACCTGTCTGTCTAGACTTGACAGGCTATTTGCCTTTCAAACTTAGTTCTCTGATGGCTCCAACAAAACTCATTGATTTTCAGTATTTCCAACTATTTCTTGTTATAAGGATGGAAGTGACAGCTTCAAGTTCTTTACATGTCAGAGCTAAAACTAGATGTCCATTCTTTCTATTTTTTAATATTGTAGTATTTAACTTTTTGCTATAAAAATCCAAAACTAAAGAAAAGTCAAAAGAACAATATAATACAATTACATGCCTATAGAGAGCACTTAACTTTAACAACTACTTACACACTGTCATATTGGTTTCAGTTATTTTTTCACACATTTTGTGGTTTTTTTAATAAACTGAAACTATATTATGATATTTTACCCCAAATAAGTATATTTTCTTACATACTGGAAACACCACTATCTTACTTAACAAAACTGACAATAATCCCAAAATAACATCTAATTACCAGCCCATATTCAGATATTCCCAAGAGCCCCAATCAGTATAGCTTATTAGTTTAAACCAGTAATCAATCATGAACTATGACTTCTGTTTGGCTGTTTTAGCTTTTAAATGCATTTTAGTTTAGAACAGACTACCTTTTTTTTTTTTTTTTCATAGCATCCATTGTTGAACAAAAAAGACCAGTTATCCTTTAGAATGTCTGATGTTCTAATTTCATTCTTTTATACGTAGCTGTCCAGTTTTCCCAGCACCACTTACTGAAGAGAGGCTGTCGTTTCTCCAACGTATATTCTTGCCTCCTTTATCAAAGATAAGGCGACCACAGGTGCGTGTTTTTATCTCTGGGCATTCTATCCTGTTCCATTGATCTATATTTCTGTTTTTGTGCCAGTACCATACTGTCTTGATTACTGTGGCTTTGTAGTATAGTCTGAAGTCAGGGAGCCTGATTCCTCCAGCTCTGTTTTTCTTTCTCAGGATTGCTTTGGCTATTTAGGGTCTTTTGTGTTTCCATACAAATTGTGAAATTTTTTGTTCTAGTTCTGCGAAAAACGCCACTGGTAGTTTGATAGGGATTGCACTGGATCTGTAGATTGCTTTGGGCAGTATAGTCATTTTCACAATGTTGATTCTTCCAATCCAGGAACATGGAATATCTTTCCATCTGTTTGTATCATCTTTAATTTCTTTCATCAGTGTCTTATCATTTTCTGCATATAGGTCTTTGGTCTCCTTAGGTAGGTCTATTCCTAGGTATTTTATTCTTTTTATTGCAATGGTAAATGGGAGTGTTTCCTTAATTTCTCTTTCAGATTTTTCATCATTAGTGTATAGGAATGCCAGAGATTGCTGTGCATTAATTTTGCATCCTGTTACTTTACCAACTTCATTGATTAGCTCTAGTAGTTTTCTGGTAGCATCTTTAGGATTCTCTATGTATAGTATCATGTTATCTGCAAACAGTGACAGTTTTACTTCTTCTTTTCCAACTTGGATTTCTTATATTTATTTTTCTTCTCCGATTGCTGTGGCTAAAACTTCCAAAACTATGTTGAATAATAGTGGTGAGAGTGGGCAGCCTTGTCTTGTTCCTGATCTTAAAGGAAATGGTTTCAGTTTTTCACCATTGAGAATGATGTTGGCTGTGGGTTTGTCATAAAAGACCTTTATTATGTTGAGGTAAGTTCCTTCTATGCCTACTTTCTTTAGGGTTTTTATCATAAATTGGTGTTGAATTTTGTTGAAAGCTTTTTCTGCATCTATTGAGATGATCAAATGTTTTTTCTCCAATTTCTTAATACTGTGTATCAAAATGATTGATTTGCATATATTGAAGAATCTTTGCATTCCTGGGATAAACCCCACTTGATCACGGTGTATGATTCTTTTAATGTGGTGTTGGATTCTAGAACACTTCCTAATGCCATACACGAAAATAAACTCAAAATGGATTAAAGACGTAAATGTAAGGCCAGACACTATAAAACTTAGAGGACAACATAGGCAGAACACTCTATGACATAAATCACAGCAAGATCCTTTTTGACCCACCTCCTAGAGAAATGGAAATAAAAACAAAAATAAGCAAATAGTTGTTAAAAATAATAATAATAAAATAAAATAAACAAATGGGACCTAAAGAAACTTTAAAGCTTTAGCACAGCAAAGGTAACCATAAACAAGATGAAAAGACAACCCTCAGAATGGGAGAAAATATTTCAAAATAAAGCAACTAACAAAGGATTAATCTCCAAGACATATAAGCAGCTCATGCAGCTCAATATCAAAAAAATGAACAACCTAATCCAAAAAAGGGCAGAAGACCTAAATAGACATTTCTCCAAAGAAGATATACAGATTGCCAACAAACACATGAAAGGATGCTCAACATCACTAATCATTAGAGAAATGCAAATCAAAACCACAGTGAAGTATCACCTGACACCAGTCCGAATGCCCATCATCAAAAAAATCTACAACCAATAAATGTTGGAAAGGCTGTGAAGAAAAGGGAACCCTCTTGCACTGTTGGTGGGAATGTAAATTGATACAGCCACTATGGAGAACAGTTTGGAGGTTCCTTAAAAAACTAAAAATCGTACTACCATATAATCCACCAATCCGACTACTGGGCATATACCCTGAGAAAACCATAATTCAAAAAGAGTCATGTACCACAATGTTCACTGCAGCACTATTTACAATAGCCAGGACATGGAAGCAACCTAAGTGTCCATCAACAGATGAATGGATAAAGAAGATATGGCACATATACACAATGGAATATTACTCAGCCATAAAAAGAAATGAAATTGAGTTATTTGTAGTGAGGTGGATGGACCCAGAGACTGTCATACAGAGTGAAGTAAGTCAGAAAGAGAAAAACAGATTCTGTATGCTAACACATACATATGGAATATTTTTTTTAAAAAATGGTTCTGAAGAACCTAGGGGTAGGACAGGAATAAAGATGCAGATGTAGAGAATGGACTTGAAGACACAGGGAGGGGAAAAGTAAGCTGGGACCAACTGAGAGAGTAGCATTGACAAATATACACTACCAAATGTAAAACAGATAGCTAGTGGGAAGCAGCTACATAGCACAGGGAGATCAGCTTGTTGCTCTGTGACCACCTAGAGGGGTGGGATAGGGAGGATGGGAGGGAGATGCAAGAGGGAGGGATATGGGGATGCATGTATACATATAGCTGATTCACTTTGTTATACAGCAGAAACTAACAGAACAATGTAAAGTAATTATACTACAATAAAGATGTTAAAAAAATAAAAATAAATTACAAAAAGAGAAAAATGAATAAATAAAAATAAGGTCTTTGTAAAAAAAAAAAAAAAGAATGTCTGATGTTTTATATTTGTGCTCTTGTGAGGCTGTTTAGTTTTTTTCTCCATTGTCTGTCCTTTCTGTAAACTGAAAGTTAGATCTAAAAGTAAGTCTTAATTATAATCATTTCAGCAAGACTACTTCATGGACGAAACTGTGTACCTCACGTGCATGATGTCAGAAAGCATCTAAAGCCAGCAGTTCTGCTATTAGTGATGCTATAGTTGGCCAGTGCATTAAGATGGGAACAGCCAGCACTGTCCAGGTGTCCCACGGCAACCAACAAGCTATCTATTCCCTCCCTATCCTTTACCAGGAGGCCATGTCCTGCAAGGGAGAACTGCCCAAGCTCCCATTTCCCCAGATCAGCCCAAGTATAGTTGTGTAGATTGTGGTCTACTAACCTAAAGTCTATTTTACTTGAAGAAGAGGACCTTTATCTAATTCACATAAGTGTACCTTGTAGGGCAGTGATTGTCTGAACAGTTATATATGCTGATTTCCATTTTAGGAAGATCACCTTTTTGCAGTGTGGAAAACAGATTTGAGTATGTTTAGACAGATAGGACAGATTCAAGTAAAATATACTTAGCCCAAATGAAGATGATGCAGGCCTTGAGTACATGAGTAGTTGTAGAAATTGGACAGAGAGAATGCAAGAAATATTTAGATGGTAAATGGATAGAAATCCCAGATTTCTACAAGCAAAAATCTTTATATTTGAAGTTGACATCAAACATCTCCCTGCCTTTCTAATGAAACAAAAACAATCCAAATATTGCATGGAATAAACTAAAGCAGAATTTCTGAGTAGGTCTGCATCTTTATTCCCGTCTTGCCCCTTGGTTCTTCATGACCATTTTTTCAAATTTATTTTTTTAGTTTCCATATATATGTGTTAGCATACGGTATGCAGACCTACTACAGAATGGACTTGAGGATGTGGGGAGGGGGAAGGGTAAGCTGGGACAAAGTAAGAGAGTGGCATGGACATATATACACTACTAAACATAAAATAGATACCTAGTGGGAAGCAGCCACATAGCACAGGGAGATCAGCTTGGTGCTTTGTGACCACCTAGAGGGGTGGGATAGGGAGGGTGGGAGGGAGGGAGATGCAAGAGGGAAGAGATATGGGAACATATGTATATGTATAACTGATTCACTTTGTTATAAAGCAGAAACTAACACACCATTGTAAAGCAATTATACTCCAATAAAGATGTTAAAAAAAAAAAAGAATTTCTGAGTAGGTCATAGATATTATATTTGTGACACTAAATAATTTCAGGTTTATTCAAAACTTTAACATAAAAATGAATAGTAAGATTGCAGTTAATTTAAGTACAGAATATGTACAATTCAAGTACACAGTCATGTAGTTTCTATTATTCATAGAAGTTACCCCCAAATGAAGGACCAGACGAAACTGTTAGGGAGAAAATTGCACCAGACACTTGTTAAAATTGACAAGGAAGACTATTCAAGACTATTGCAATAGGGGAGAGAGACTGAACTCAACTTCCCTGAAACAAAAGACAGAAGGATTTGCTGGGATGAGTGAATGAAAAAGTACTGGAGGACTCTGAGAAGGGGGTGAGGAGTTTGCCCACAGTGATTGGGCCATTTGTGTTTGCTACTTGTTAGGCTCCTACCCTTGCACAGAAACTAGGAAACAGAGGCCCTATCTTTCTTGATGACTGCATTGCAAAAAGATGACTCCCAGGTCCTTGAGAACCACATTTCTGGGTTGCAGAAGACTTACACCTCAAAAGAGCAGAGAAAGAATTTACAACTGCAAGTTTTCTAAAGTAAAGGCTCTAAGAAAAGGGAGGTCATGAACCTATAGTCAGAGGTCATGAGAGGAAGAATAAGGCCATCTTAGTCAAAACACTCAAGAACTAGAGGCTAAAAGCAAAATAAGATGCCTGGAATAAGACCTTATGAATATAAATAATGTAACTGCCAATTTTGTGTTTAGCTGCAGTAGTAAAACAGCATAAGGTAAATAAAAACACATTCCTTTTTATAGTAATGAGAAAGATGAATGCCAACAGGAAAAACAAATGATCTCCTGATTTTCAATTTATGAACTTTATAGCTGCTAATTTATCTTGAAAGACTTCAAACTGAAGCAAGCTTCAGAAATATGCAAAGCCTGGCACTCTGTTCTAATAAGGAGACAAGTTTTTCCCTGTGTCCCTGAGGCAGAAACAGTTATTTGACATAATCTTTTCTAATTATTGGAGTGGATTTTTTCCATCTAATCATATGTGTTCTGTCTCAGCTCTAAATGAGCAGAAATGATTTGGATAGTGAGGCTGTCACAAAGAAGCAAATAAACCAACTAGACAAAGGAAGTTATAACTTTATGTGAGGGAACCATCTACTGCTATCAAAATTAGTGACAATGCTACTTCAAGCTAATAGCTAACTTCAAGATTTTTGTACTTTGTAACAGCAGACAATATTAATACTTTAATGTTTTATTTTCATTTCCCAAGACAGTTGTTACGGGTTGAATTGTGTCCCCTCAAAAAAAGGTATGCTGCAGTCCTAGACCCCAGTACCTCAGAATGTGACCTTATTTGGAGATAGAGTCTTTACAGAGGTAATCAAGTTAAAATGAGGTCATTAGGGTGGTCCCTAATACAATATGGCTGGTGAGGGAAACTTGGACATGGATACAGACAGGCATAGAGGGAAGATAGCCATCTACAAGCCAAGAAGAGGGGCCCGCAATCGATACTTTCCTCAGAACAAACAGCCTGCAGGAGGAACCAAGCCTGCTGACATCTTGATTCCAGACTTCTAGCCGTCAGAACTGTGAGACAATAAACGTCTCTTGTTTAGGCCACTCAATGTGTAGTACTTTTTTAGTGGTAGCACTAGCAAACTAATACAAGAGTGCTAGGACTAAAAGAATTAGAAAGTATTTTTTAAAATTTGGGGGTTACTGTCTTCTTACTCAACTGTAGTTTTAAAAAAAATGTTATGTTTCTCACTTTTATTGACCTTTGTGCCATGTTTTAATGTTCATTCAGTTTGATTCATTCAGCTGTTTTTTCAAAGCAATTTTACTTGAATTTGGTTTCTAAAAATGAACCTGTGATGATTCTTGAATCTTTGTGTAAATAAATCTTTACTAAATCCAAGTGGCCTGTTGAGTCAGAATCTTAAATCCTTTTTAACTGGCTCAAGAAGAACTTGGTAACACACAAACACACACACACACACACCTCTAAATCTTTGGTGAACAATAAATATGCCCAGGTCCATAGAAAATAATTAACTTTTCTATCATGTTATACAAAAAGCCGAACACAATTCCTCTTCCTAATGTGAAAACTATAGTCCTGGAGATTCATATTTGTACATTTAAATACTTATCATTATTGAGAACCAAAGTAAGCTTAGGTATGAAGTGTTGTCAGTTACTTTACCATGAATATATACAAACGTTCAATTCATTTGTGTACATGTTTATACACACACCTGTATATTTAAAACTCAAAAAATAAAAATTATACTTAATATACAAAGGCATGGAAATTTATTGAAAAATACAGGTTTACCTTTAAAATAACTGTCAAATCAACCACTGCATTTTTCATGATGTAATCTAATTTTTATTCCATATTCTGAATTAGAAAGATTTACAAATAATTCCAGCTTGTTACCAAAAGAGGGGAAAAAAATTCAACCTACTAGTACTGGATTATATTAATCAGCTACTAAGAAGAAATTTTCAATAACAAAAATGCCTGGTATATAAATTGTTTAATATTCAAAGTCTCAGTGTTATATTTCTTCTATAAACGATACTGCCTTCAGGTTTATCTTACTTCCTAATGTTCTTGATGGATCCTAAGGATACTGCAGAAAACTGAATTTTGAAATCTTTAAATAGATGAAAGCCAATCATAAATAATGCATTTTTGCATTTAGATAAGATATTCTGTTTGGCTATTTTAACGTTTTTTAAAAAAAGAAGCAGCAGCAGCTATTCTGTGTAGGTGTTTTTGCAACAAATCAAACACTAATCATCATTTTGCTTGTATTTTGCTATTTGTCATCAGGACTGCCCTATCATAAAATAATCTCTGTCAGTGACAGATTAATTGGTTTTCTCTGTGTCTCATTTCAGAATATTTAAAGTGGTACGCTGAGCTAGATATCCTAGTATGGGTTCTCTGGTAGTACCTCTCATGCATATTTTGTAGAAAAGTTCTGATAAGCCAAGGCTTATATTTGTATATCTGTGACTCCCTCTTCTTCCCAGCTCCCCCTGGGATGTAATAAAACCAGGCCAGGAATGCTGTCACAACCTGGATCTCCTGGGGAGCGGGGTCTGGACCTCATCCCTCGTGCCAGGGAATGGAGAAGGGCTCTTGTCTTGTTCTTGGAGCCTTAGCTCCTGCTGTTCCCTCTCCTGGAACGCTCTTCCCTAGAGAGTCTCTTGCCTCAATCTCTCATCTCCTTCAAGTCTTTTCTCAAATCTCTTCTTTATAAGAAGAAATCTAACTGCAAATTCAATACAGCAAACTGTCCCTCTCCTCCTAGCATTTGAGGTCTCCCTTATACTCTCTAATTTTTCTTCTTAAAGTTGCATTTTCCACATTTTAAAATATTATATGGTTTTATAATTTATTCTATTTCTATTTTTATCACCCTGATAAACTCTGTGAATGCAGACATCTCTTTCTGTTTGTTTCTTCCTGTATCCTATGTGTTAGGAATACTGTCTGACACATAGTTGACACTCACTAAATATTTGTGAATGACTGAATAAATGACCAGCTACAGAGAAAAGTGCTTGCTACTCCTTGTTGCCTGGCTAAGCAAACAAACAAACAAGCCCCCCTATGGAGTCTTTGAGGAACTAGGAGTCTGCATCTGCCTGCCTGCTGTGGATTTCAAGCTACTCTGGTGAGCTGAATAGACAGAAGAGGAACTGGATTTCCTACTCACTGGCTGTTAGTCCAAAAAAGAAGCTGCTTTGCTTTCCACCATATGCTGGTTGGCTGCTATAGGAGATATGTCAGCAATCTGATCTTAGTGACTTCTAAAGAATCACAAAATTATGACAACAAATGAAAAATGCACCTCATTTAAAGGCACTCACTTACCTAAGAGAGGAAGACCAAACTGAATATCTAGTATGGGCAGCTCCCACTGAAAGAGAACTGAAGAAAAGGCAGAAAAGAATGTTACAAAGCAAGAGAAAATGAAAGATGTTACAAAGAATGTTACAAAGCAAAACAAAACAAATAGTACCAGAACTCTTTCAGAAAATAACAAAGGAGGGAAGATATCCCTCTTATTTTTTGAAGCCAGCATTACGTTTACATCAAAGCCAGCAAAAGACATTACATAAAAAGAAAGCTATAGATAGATATCCCTCATGAACATAGGTAGAAAAGTTCATGACCAAATGTTGGCAAATTAAATTTAACAATATATTAAAAATATTATGCAACATGACCATATCAGATTTATCTCAGAATACAGGTTAGTATAGCATTCAAATAGCAATGAATATAATCCACTGTATTTTCAGACTAAAAAAGAAAAAAACACAATGATTCCAATAACTGTAGAAAGAGCATTTACCAAAACCCAACATCCATTCCTGATGATAAAATCTCTCACCAATCTAATAACAGAAGGGAACTTTCCCAAACCAAGCAAGAACATCTATGAAAACCCAATGCTAACATTATATTTAATGTTGAAACACTGAATGCTTACCTATAACTTCATGAACAAGGCAGGGATATCTGCTCTCACCACTTGTATTCATCTTAAAAATAGAGGTCCTAGACCCTGCAATAAGGGAAAAAAGGGAAGGGGAAGAAAAATCATAAATATCAGAAAGGAAAAAATGAAACTGTCTTAATTCAGAGATAAATATGATCTTACATGAAATAAATTATAAGGGATGTGCAAAAAAAGCTATAAAGTAATAAGTTTAGGGACATCAAATATTCAAGGTCAGTATGAAAATTTATTTCTAAATACTAACAACAAAATTGGGAATTGAAAACAAAAATACTATTTTACTAATTACATCAAAATTATATACTACTTAGAGATAACTTTAACAAAATACGGGGAAGGACTGTACACTGAAAACTATAGAACATTGTTGAAAGAAATTTTAAAACACCAACATAGAGATACAGTATATCCCCTGATCAGGAGAATAAATTAAAATGGCAATTCTCCCCAAATTGATATACAAATTTATTGCAAACCCTTTCAAAATTACAGCAGGCTTCTGTGCAGAAACTGGCAAGCTGATTCTAAAATATACATGAAAAGATGAGTAACCCAGAATAGCCAAAATAATATTGAAATAAACTGTAGCACTTATACTGCCCAGTTTCAAAATTATTATAAAGCTATTACAATCAAGAATTGTGGTTCTAGCAAGAGAAGAAACACATAGATCAATGGAACAGAACTGAGAATCCAGAAATTAATTCTTACATTCATGGTAAATTCAGTTTTAACAAAGATGCTCAAGAACCCAATGAATAAAGGATAGTCTTTTCAACAAATGATACTCACACCAGTGTATAACCACATATGAAAAGATAAATCTAGCCTCTTAACTCACAACATATGCAAAGATTAACTCAAATTGGATCATAGACAAATATAAGAACTAAAACTATTTCAAAAATTGGGCAAAATATGTGAATAGACACTTCAGCAAAGTAAAAGCATATACTTATATGTGGCAAATAAGCACATGAAATTGTGCTCCACATCATTTATCATTAGAGAAATGAAAATTAAAATCACAATGAGATACCATTACAAACAATTTAAAATAGTTAAAAGAATAAAAAGACGAAGTTTTGGAAAGAATGTACAGCAAGTGGAACTCTTATACATTGCTGGCAGGAATGCAAACTGGTATAGCCATGTTGGAAAGCAGTTTGGCAGTGTCTTATAAAGATAAACATGCACTCAACATACAACCCAGCTATTGCATTCCCAGGAGAAATAGAAACATCTCTCTACACAAAAAAATTATATTTGAATGGTCTTAGCAGCTTTATTCATAATAGGATAAAACTGAAAAAAAACCCAATCCTTATGAACTGGTGAGTGGGTAAACAATGGGTGACAGACCAATATAATAGGATAAGCAATCAAAAGTAACAAACTACTGATATTCACATAAATACATGATTTTTTGCATAGATGAATCTTAAAAGCATTATACTAAATGAAAAGTCAGAATCACCAAAAAGTAGATACTGTATGACTCCAATTTATGTAAAATTCTAGACAAGGCAAAACTATAAAGATGGAAAGGTCAGTGGTTGACTGTTCCGTGGATGGAGGAGAGGATGAACTGTAAATGGGGACATGGAACTGGGTGATGCAAATGTTCTTAGGCTTTCGCCAATTTTTGAATTATATTGTGTCTAAATTATATCTCATATAGTGGAGAATTTTGAAAAATGCTATGCAAGTACCGCTACCTATCCAAACTCACACTACACAAACTCTCCTTATCTGAACTTAGGGACCTGAATTCCAGACAGCTACCTTCTGAAACACAAGGAGAGCAAGAGTACTGGCAACACGGAGAAGAGAAGCATCCTTGCATGGCCTTCACTGCTGGACTTTATAATGCAGGCCCCCTGCTGTAGTTTCCTCCACAGCGTGCATGTGTGGCCTTCACCCAAATATCTTCAAAATCTCTGACAGCCTTTGCACCCCACTCACACCCCATCACCAAAACCAAAACAAAAAACAACAAAAACAAAACTCAGATCAAAAGACAGATTAGCCTTCCGGAAAGATGGCGGAAGAGAAAGACGCTGAGGTCACCTTCCTCCCCACAGATACACCTGAAATACATCTACACGTGGAACAACTCCTACAGAACACCTACTGAACGCTGGTAGAAGACCTCAGACCTCCCAAAAGGCAAGAACCCCCCCCCCCCATACCTGGGTAGGGCAAAAGAAAAAAGAATAAACAGAGACAAAAGGATAGGGACAGGACCCGCACCAGTGGGAGGGAGCTGTGAAGGAGGAAACATTTCCACACACTAGAAGCCCCTTCGCGGGCGGAGACTGCCGGTGGCGGAGGGGGAAAGCTTCAGAGCCCCAGAGGAGAGCACAGCAACAGGCGTGCGGAGGGCAAAGCGGAGAGATTCCCGCACAGAGGGTCAGGGCCGACCGGCACTCACCAGTCTGAGAGGCTTGTCTGCTCACCCGCCGGGGCGGGCGCAGCTGGGAGCTGAGGCTCGGGCTTCGGTTGGAGCGCAGGGAAAGGACTGGGGTTGGCGGCGTGAACACAGCCTGCAGGGGGTTGGTGCAACACGGCTAGCCGTGAGGGAGTCCGGGGAAAAGTCTGGACCTGCCAAAGAGGCAAGAGACTTTTTCTTCCCTCTTTGTTTCCTGGTGCGCGAGGAGAGGGAATTAAGAACGCTGCTTGAAGAAGCTCCAGAGACGGGTGCGAGCCGTGCCTAAAAGCGCAGACCCCAGAGACGGGCATGAGACGCTAAAGCTGTTGCTGCCGCCACCAAGAAGCCTGTTTGCGAGCACAGGTCACTATCCACACCCCCTTTCGGGGGAGCCTGTGCAGCCCGCCACTGCCAGAGTCCCGGGATCCAAAAACAACTCCCCCGGGAGCACGCACGGCGCGCCTTACGCTGGTGCAACGTCACGCCGGCCTCTGCTGCCGCAGGCCCGCCCAGCACTCCGTGCCCCTCCCTCCCCACGGCCTGAGTGAGCCAGAGCCCCCAATCAGCGGCTCCTTTAACCCCGTCCTGTCTGAGCGATGAAGAGACGCCCTCCGGCGACGTACACGCAGAGGCGGGGCCATATCCAAAGCTGAACCCCGGCAGCTGTGCGAACAAAGAAGCGAAAGGGAAAGCTCTTCCAGCAGCCTCAGGTGCAGCGGATTAAATCTCCACAATCAACTTGATGTACCCTGCATCTGTGGAATACCTGAATAGAAAACGAATCATCCCAAATTGAGGAGGTGGACTTTGAGAGCAAGATTTATGATTTTTTTCCCCTTTTCCTCTTTTTGTGAGTGTGTGTGTGCTTCTGTGTGAGATTTTGTCTGTATAGCTTTGCTTCCACCATTTGTCCTAGGGTTCTATCCTTCCTTTTAAAAATTTTTTTCTTAATAATTTTTTTTTATTTTAATAACTTTATTATATTTTATCTTACTTTATTTTATTTTACTTTATCTTCTTTCTTTCTTTCTTTTATTCCTTCCTTCCCTCCTTCCTTCCTTCCTCCCTCCCTCCCTTCTTTTTTTCTTTCTTTCTACTTCTACTAATTCTTTCTTTCTACTTTTTCTCCCTTTTATTCTGAGCCATGTAGATGAAAGGCTCTTGGGGCTGCAGCCAGGAGTCAGTGCTGTGCCTCTGAGGTGGGAAAGCCAACTTCAGGACACTGGTCCAAAAGAGACCACCCAGCTTCATATAATATCAAACGGCGAAAACCTCCCAGAGATCTCCATCTCAAAACCAGCATACAGCTTCACTCAACGACCAGCAAGCTACAGTGCTGGACATCCTATGCCAAACAACTAGCAAGACAGGAACACAACCCCACCCATTACCAGAGAGGCTGCCTAAAATCATAATAAGTCCACAGACACCCCAAAACACACCACCAGACGTGGACCAGCCCACCAGAAAGACAAGATCCAGCCTCATCCACCAGAAAACAGGCACTAGTCCCCTCCGCCAGGAAGCCTACACAACCCACTGAACCAACCTTAGCCACTGGGGACAGACACCAAAAACAACGAGAACTATGAACCTGCAGCCTGCAAAAAGGAGACCCCAAACACAGTAAGATAAGCAAAATGAGAAGACAGAAAAACACACTGCAGATGAAGGAGTAAGATAAAAACCCACCAGACCTAACAAATGAAGAGTAAATAGGCAGTCTACCTGAAAAAGAATTCAGAGTAATGATAGTAAAGATGATCCAAAATTTTGGAAATAGAATGGACAAAATTCAAGAAACATTTAACAAGGACCTAGAAGAACTAAATATGAAACAAACAACGATGAACACCACAATAAATGAAATGAAAAATACTCTAGATGGGATCAACAGCAGAATAACTGAGGCAGAAGAACGGATAAGTGACCTGGAAGATAATGTAATGGAATAACTGAGGACATGGAAAGGAGACGTGACCCACGAGCCCCCCTCTGCCC